>NW_027530191.1:631889-632416 GCF_008692635.1 Crocuta crocuta | reverse complement strand
CTCCACACTGTTTTCCAGAGGGGCTGCACCACTTTACATTCCCACCAACAGTGTAGGAGGGTGCCCATTTCTCCACATCCTCGCCAGCATCTCGAGTTCTCTGATTTGCTCATTTTAGCCACTCTGACTGGCGTGAGGTGGTATCTCAGTGTGGTTTTGACTTGTATTTCCCTGATGTGGAGGGATGCTGAGCATCATTTCATGTGTCTGTTGGCCATCTGGATGTCCTCTGTGGAGAAGTGTGTGTTCATATCTTCTGCCCATTTCTTCACTGGGTTGTTTGTTTTTCAGGTGTGGAGTTTGGTGAGTTCCTTATAGATTTTGAATATTAACCCTTTATCTAATATGTCATTTAACTATCTTTTCCCATTCCGTCGGTTGCCTATTAGTTTTGTGGATTGTTTCCTTTGCCGCGCAGAAGCTTTTAATCTTGATGAGGTCCCAACAGTTTATTTTTGCTATTGATTCTTTTGCTTTTGGGGATGTGTCAAGTAAGAAGTTGCTGCGGTGGAGGTCAAGGAGGTTGT
>NW_027530191.1:559786-631825 GCF_008692635.1 Crocuta crocuta | reverse complement strand
CTGCATGTTGCTGTCCAGTTCTCCCAGCACCATCTGTTAAAGAGGCTGTCTTTTTTCCATTGGATACTATTTCCTGCTTTGTCAAAGATTAGTTGGCTGTATACTTTTGGGTCCACTTCTGAGTTCTCAATTCTGTTACATTGGTCAATGTGTCTGTTTTTGTGCTGATACCATACTGTCTTGATGATGACAACTTTGTAGGAGAGGCTAAAGTCTGGCATGATGATACCTCCCGTTTTGGTTTTATTCTTTATATTACTTTGGCTATTCGGGGTCTTTTGTGGTTCCATACACATTTTAGGATAGTTTGTTCTAGTTTTGAGAAGGATGGTGGTGTAATTTTGATTGAGATTGTATTANGTTTGTCCGATATAAGTATAGCTACTCCAGCTTTCTTTTGACTTCCCATAGAATGATAGATATTTCTCCATCCCTTACTTTTAATCTGAAGGTATCTTCCAATCTAAAATGCGTTTCTTGTAGACAGCAAATGGATGGATTTTNCTCTTTGTCCTTACATTTTGCCATTTTCACTATGATATGTCGTGCAGAAGGTCGATTCAAATTACGTCTAAGGGGAGCTCTCTGTGCCTCTTGTATTTCAACGTTTACTCCCTTCCCCAGGTCGGGGAAGTTCTCTGCTATAATTTGTTCCAGGACTCCTTCATCACCTTTCCCTCTCTCTTCGTCTTCTGGGATTCCTATGATACGGATATTNTGTCCAGGGCCTATCCTTTCAGAAAGTGTTCTTTGAATGGTATCTCTTGGTCTCTCTTGTTGAGACCTTGGTTATTTTATTTTCCTACTCGTAGTGGTATTTGGGACTCTCCACCATGTGTACTTTGGCTTGTTTCTTGAGATAGCTCTGAAGAAGAAAACATACAAACACACAGGGAACAGAGGGATACAAACGTACAAACAAATCCAACAATCACGCTAACCAAGAGGGAAAACTAAAAAGCAATGAGAAAAGACAGAGGAGGGAAGGCGAATGATAGAAAATAAAAATACATTAAAAAGTAAAAAAAAAGTAAAGAAAAGGAAGATGAAGAAAACCATAGACAAAGATCAGTTTAAAGTATATAACCAGACTTCCCAGTTACAATTAAATAGCCAGGTGTATGCAGTGCTTGTTGAAAAGCTAGAGAAAGAGAGAGATGATAGGGCGGAGATGAGGCAAAATTGGAGATAGAATGAACAGGCAGAAGGGATAAGAAGCTTTTTTCAAAGAGCTAAAGTGTGGAATAAGGTTGGAGATGTGAGAGAAAGAAGGTGGTGTTATCTAGAGAAACTATCTAGTCTGATTACTCCTGAGAGGCTTTGTTATACCGCCAATAACAGTTCCGCTGGTTACTGCTTCCCTGTTGCTGGGGGTTGAGTGGAGGGTGGGGGAAGTGCCACAGCTCCAGATCNCCGCTGCAGCCGCCTCAGCAGGCTCACGCAGCCGCCATTTCACCGGGCTCCGGTGGCACTTCACAGGGTCGCAGCCACCGCCGCTTTAGTGGGCCGATGTCGCGCTCGCCACTGCCACTTCACCCGGCGCCGGGACTGCCTCCGCAGGCGTTCTTGCTGGTTTGTCGGGCCGCCACCACCATGGATGGTGCCGGGCGCATGGCAGTTCAGTTTTTCCTGGCGCCTTCTGGGACCAGGGCACCTAGTTTAAAGTCAGCACCCCAGCCGGAGCTAAAAAACACTGTCTTTCCTAGCCGAGGTTTTTTCTCTTCTCCAGGGACGGTTCTATGAACAATCTCAGCTTTTCTTTCCCTTCCCCTGGACTTGCGGCAGCTTCGCCACCATTCTCCAGTTTATCACTCACCGCAGCTGCACGCAAGCCGGGTTCCCTCCCCTCCCTCTGTGTCTCTGGTCCCGTCCCGCTTTTATCTTCCCCAGTTCGCACTGACGCACTTATGAGGTTTCCTTCCCAGTGTACTCTGTCTCTTTCTCTTCCCAAACTCCTGTGGCTCAGTGTCCTACGACTTCGGGCCTTCTCTGTTTGAGAGATGAGTGCAGGCAAAATGTACTGTGCTTCCTACTTCTCCACCATCTTGCCTCCCCTCCTCCACTCAATCGCTTCTTTTTCATTTTGATTTTTAGTCCTCTTAACCCTGAATCACACTTGACCTAGGTTAATGACGTCAGCAATTCATTGAATTCCAAATTATACCTAGCAGCCAGATTGAAGGACCCTTAACTAAAATAAACTGCCCTGAGGGTGTGGGCAGTAGAGGTGAAACAAAACAAAAAGCCACAGTTCTTTATCAGGTACAGATCCAAAGAGACACCTTGATTGAAATTCTGTCAAGTTTTGCTGCTCATACCGAAGAACATTTCGTTAGGGGAGTAAAAAAGCAGAAGTACACATAAAGCCAAATTATTAATGCTTTTTCTATTGTCTAACAGTTTAACACCATGATGTTTTTCTGTAGATTTAGGGGTTTCTCTGAATTAAATTTTTTCACAGATGTTTCTATGATTACAAAAATAATATATTTTCCTTATAAAATGCCAAAGTTTACAGAAAAGCAAACTGGTAATGTTTTGATTTTTGGCCTTCAGACTTTTTCCATGCACATGTACTCATATGCATTTTATAAAAAAGTGAATCATACTGTAATGATGTTACTTTCACCTGATCATGTTTCTATACCAAAACTATCAACTTCGTGAATGAACTCATTGAATTCTGTTTTGTGGATATGGTCCAATTATCATTAACTTGTGCTCCTATTTAAGTAGCTTCTAATCTGAAGCTGTTATAAATAACATTGTGTGACCATCCTGTTCATTCATATTTGCCCATTTATCTAATGCTTCCTTAGGATTAATTTCTGCGTGTTGAATTTCTGGATCAAAGGGAATATGTGTTTTAAGATTTGGAATGTATACTGCCAAACTGCCTTCCAGAAAATCTGTGTCAGTTTAGATTCCTGGCAGCAGAAGAGGACTCTTCCTCACAGTGCGTCCCACAGTTACAAATGAGAGTTCGTCTTCCTTCTACACTTACTAATCTGAAAGGCGAAAGGGAGTTTTACTATGTCAGTCTATTCAAATATTGGCAAGATTGAACATCTTTTTATGAATGTTTTGGGTTAAGTCTAACTAGAAAGCAAAGAGGAACTTAAGTGCAAATTGTGTCTAAAGTTGATTTCACTGAACTAGGTATGAGGGTGAATGCAGTGTTTGGGGCTATTAAATCAACTGAAATTAGGTGAAAATTTTCATTACTGATCCTCTTAGTAATAGGTGATACTTATTGAGTACTTGTTTTATGTCAGGAATTTTTCCATATTTTTGAATGTGGTCTTCACAGCAATACTATAGGGTAAGCATGCTCATTTATTCATTTCATCTGTGAGGAGACTGACACACAAGGTAAGCAACTTACCCAAGTTAAGTGGCAGAGCCAAAATTTGAACCCAGAATCTGCCCCAAAAACTCATACTCTTAAGCTCTATGTCACTCTGGTGTTTACATGCATATATATCCAAGATATCTTGGTGAAAGATTGTTAATAGTATTTTCCTCTACACTATATAAGTTATTAATAAATGTATTATTATTAAAGTAAAGTTAATAAAATAAATAAATTTCTTCTTAGCACTTTTTCAGAAAATAAATTATCTTACTTGAATTTTAAATCTGATGTATATTTATATGGCTAAAATCTGTGGTCTGCATTTGAGGCTAAATACCAAAACATTCAGAAATACAGATTTAAACTCTCATAAATATACATCCTGTAGGCTAAGTGTTGAAGCCTTCACTGGGAAACAAAGCTCTTTATTTTTTTTGCTGACTTCTATTCTGCCCACTAATGAACTAGTTTTCTCTTTTCATAAATACACGAATTTTCAAAATGAACTGCTGTTTCTTGAGATTTGGACTGCATACTCAGAGCTACAAGATTGGATGTGAACATATAAGACACATTTATGATTAAAAATTATTTAAATGCATAAGCAAATACATATGTGGTTGGTGATACATAAGTAATGATACATAAGTTGTTACCATGAATGACAGGAAAAGTCAGGATGAAAAATTACTTGATATTGGCTTATGGTAATGAGGATGGAAAAATGAAAAACATGGTTTTGATGTAGAAGACCAATCATCCAAAAAATGTCAGAAGATACTAATTATTTACTCTAAACCAGTACAAAATAAGAGCTCTAAGTTTCAATGGGCGAAGACCTCCTTATCTTCATGAAACTTTACTGTTCATGTCATTCAGGCTTTGGTGGGTGTATTAAGGACACTTCCTACGCTCATGGAAATCAATCTTTTCTTTGGATTTAGGAGGCTTTGATCCCACCTCTTGTCTAGCTTTGCTCGGATTACAATTCAGTATAAGTACAAGGAAACTCTAGTTTATTTGTGCCAGTGATGTTTCATTTTCTGTTTGCTTTGCAGATCTGAGGAAAGCAGCAAGTGATACTAAACACTAGGACATATCACCTACAGTGGCTCCCTTACACGTCATAATACCCTCATTTACATATGAGGACATTTAGGTTGAAGAGATGAGGTCCCTGCATTCAAGGGGAAGAAAGATTGCTTGGGAGATGCACAGGCACTTCCTTCGTGACACTCCTATCTTCTCATTCAATTTCTGGTAGCTTTCTTTGTTTGAGAGAAAAAATATTTTTATTTATTTATTTTGATTTGCAGCTAAATGCTCTTTATTTTTTTACATTTTTTTCAAGTTTTTATTTAAATTTTAGTTAGTTGTGTAATATTGGTTTCAGGAGTAGAGCTCAGTGATTCATCACTTACATATAACACCCGGTATTATCACAACTAGTGCCCTCCTTAATACTCATCACTCATAAAAACCATCACCTGCCCACCACCCTCCAGCATCCTGTTTGTTCTCTGTAGTTAAAAGTCTCTTGGGGTTTGCCTCCCTCTCTTTTTCAATCCCATTGCATCACATTCATCTGTTTTCTTTCTTAAATTCAACATATGAGTGAAATCATATGGTCTTTCTCTGACTTGTTTCACTCATCATAATAAACTCTAGCTCCATCCAAATTCCTATAACTCCTTAGATGCTTAATGCTAAAAATCTTGGCCACATGAATATGATAAAAATAACTATAGCAAAAAAAAAAAAAGACAACTCTCTACTGATACCCTTAAAGATATCCTAGTTATCATACTGAGCACATAGGAGGTGAATATGATGCAAGCACTATCATTTTAAAAATTCATTTTTACTAGATGTACATCTCAGTTAATTATGAACTCTATACAAATTTTCTTCCTAATTCCAATTACTTCTCTCTTCTTCCCCCCACACAGCTACTTGAAATGTGAAAGTTTATGTGGTTATTTCTTGCTCTCTTTTTTCATTACTCCAGAATCCCCCTTTAAGTACTAATATTACAAAATAGTTTATTTGGTTGTTTTTATTTTATTGTTACCATGAATGGGCATGTAGAAGTTGTGAGTGTTAGCCTCAACATGGTCTCTTTTTTCCCAGAGACTAATAGCAACAATAATAACGAACAGTTATATTAATATAGTGATACTCTGGGTCCTAAGTGCTTTATTTATACTTCAGAATTCCTCTTTATTGCAGTTAGTGAAGTCCAAATAATTCAAGATGCCAGAGAAGCACTATTGAAAACTTATTATTAGCTGGCTAGGAATTCCAAGGGACAATTATAATCACCCTTGTTCTGGCTATGGATTGATGCCATCTGGAGCAATGATTCTAGTCCTGAAATCCTGAATGATACTTCAAGAACAGCATGAGTGACTTCAGGAATCCCCTAATTAGGTGACACCTATTTCTTCACCTCAGTACTGTGATATATAGCTGGTAGAGTTCTGGGCCCATGGACTGGGCAGAGACTGGGAGCGAATTAGGTTATGTGTGAATCTGCATTATCATGAAAAGGGTCATTTGTGGAACTGTTTTCTGTATTAATTCATTAAAATCCTAAAGCAAGTGCTACTATTATTTTCCCCATTTTTGAGATTAGGAAACTGAGGCATTGGAGGTTGAACAATTTGCCTACATAGCTAGTAAGTGGAAGAGCTGGGATTCTAGCCAGGCAGTTTGGCTCCACTCTATTGCCTCTTTTATCTTTGTCTACCCTGTGATTCCAAAGGGCAGACCATGTAATTACATGGTGAATTATTATCCAGGACCCATCTGCTAGTGTTCTTCAAATGTTTTCCTAATGGCAGAGGGATTTGTTATTGATGTAGGCAACCAGAAGAAGATGGTTATGCCTATGAGAGAAGAAAGAGAAGAGGGAGAAATGACCACCTCTCTAATACTAATACCAGAATGAAGCTTTGGGAGGGCTGGCGTTGGTGAGGATTGACTCAGGAAGTCTGTAAAAGTCCATCTGCAGTTTGTGAAGAGTCATGGTCCTGTCATTGGTTAGACCAAAGTCCCCAGAGTCAGATCCATTAATATTCCTGCAGCGTGACAAACCCAGCAAAGTTCCAGAATGCTAACCAGTAATTACTACTGTGGTAGGGTTATTCTTGTTTTCTTTCTATGCCTGAAAAACATAAATGAAATTATGTTGCCATTTCTTTTATTCTTTATGCCTTCTTACTGTTAGGTTCTTTCTTCTCTTTCCCTGCTGTTAGCAAGATGAAAAAGGCTGCATATTCCAAGGCTTTCTGTTGACCTTTGAGACTTAAGAATCTCCCACAAGGGAAAGAAAGCATCCCTGAAATAAATGAGAATTCATGAAATGTCTCAGACTTGTGGAGGAAACAAATGACTCTTGGTTCTTTCAACTCACAGCACACAGCAGGCAGAAAGCAGCAATTTGAGATTTCAGTGAGTCTGGGAGTCTCACAAGATAATGCTGAGGGTTGGCAGTCAAAGATACTAGTGAAGTATTAGTGCTGCAAGTTTAAAATGTTCATACTTCCCAGGGCTTGAAAAAATAAGGCAGCAATAAGCTTATTAAATTCAGGCTGTCAACAGAATTTCTTTTTAATTTATCAATTTGGGAGGATTTCCCCTTGTTTTGGTTTGGCAAAAAGACATCACCAATTGCACACATTCAATAAAGAGTTCTAGCGAAACAAAATGTTATGCTATAATGAAGAGGCAGCATAATATAGTTCATCAGCTTGGAAGGAACACACATTTGTTTAAATTACAGACTGAACAATTAATAATTTTATTTTCTTGGAAGAGTCATTTAATGACATCACTGTTTCTGAATTACCTAATTTGTTTTCCTTCTTTTACTCTTACCTAGCACACTTAGGTTTAACTCTGATATTAAATATGTAGTTCTCATGATGGTCTATGAGGATCTACACATCTCAACTTATCCTGATTAAGTTCATTTTCCCTACACTCTGCTCTAGCCACATTGGCTTCCTTGCTCTTTACATACACCAAGCACAGATCCACCTTGGGATTGTGGACTTTCTGTTTCCTCTGCTTGGAATTATTTACTCACCGGCTCCTTCACATCATTTATTTCTCTTCTTAATTTTGTCTCTTAAGAGTAGACTTCCCTACACTAGTTATCTTAAAAAGTAACCCTGTCATTCTCAATTCCCTTTTATTTATTTTCCTTCTCATCTCTTATCTGTATCTAAAGCTGTATTGCTTTATATGGTTGTCATTCTCCTCCACTATAATATAAACTCCACATGGGTGTATTTCTAGTCTCTTTTGTTAGCTACTCTATGCCAACTGTCTGGAACATTACCTGTTACATAAAAGGCATGTAACTATTATTTATCAGATGTGTCTTAATTTCCTTCTTTATAAAGTGAAGATAGGAAAAAACCTCCTTGCAGTGTTTGTAAAGATTATAAATAGCATATTAAATGAAATCTCAAAGTCCTCTAGCACCTTGAAACAAAGTCTGTGCCTCATCCTTTTCTTTCAGACCAATTGTGTGTACTCTGGTGGACTTCCAGCTGATAACGAATGTCACTTTTTGCCTGAGTTCTATTTTTGAAGCTTTGAAAGGACAGAAGTAACACTCCCACCAGAATTCCTCATATTGTGACTCTTAGGGATTGGTGTATAAATATTCTGACTCCCTATCCCTCACGATGGCTCTTAGGGTTGCATTTTGCACCCTTCCCAGAGTTTCTCCATAGGATCAGCTCTAGCCAGTCACAGTGATAGCTAGCTTGATAGTGGATCCTTTATTGGCTGCCCTCTCTTTCTTAATCATTTCTCTGTTCCCCTACTGTGATTTCCAACTAAAATAAAGTAATTTCACTGAGTCATTGTCTAAGGATCTGCATCTGGGGGAATTCAAACTGAGATATTTAGAAAATGGTAGTTATTAATGTATAATGACTTCTAGTATACCAGGTAGAAGTCAGACCTCTTAATAGAAAATACCTGTATCTGCATAAATGTGTGTCATTCTACAGAGTTTAATATTATTAAAAATAGCATATTTCTCTGATATTTAGTTCATTCTCAAATATTTTGCTTTGCAGTTCTTACACCTGTATTGTATACTTGTTTTCTTATGCTCCTTCCATAATGATTAAGCATGTTTGGTTATTTATATCCAGAACATCCATTTGATTGTTATGTGGTTCTCAAACCTGGACCCATTTCAAAATAATCCATTTCTTTGGGGGATCAGGTATTGAGACTTTAAAAAAATGTCCCCAGTGGTCTCCTATGCAGCTGATATAGCCAACTCTGGTAAGTCTTCCATAATTTCTCCCCCTTTCACAGTATTAACAACTTTCTTTTTCTTCAGAGTATTTTGTAGTTTTATATGATCATAGAACTTTATTTTTATCTTAAAATCCTCTTTCTTTTGTTAGCATTTGTTTGTGGATTATCAGTTTTAAATTGATTTTTAAATATTATTTGAGTCATCTAAAACTTTAAACACTAAGTAAAATATATTTAATTTATACATTTTAACCTTCATTTCAAGAATAGTAAGCATTAATACAGTGTGGTGTTGACATAGTATAGAAATATAGATCAATAGAAAAGAATAGAGAGTCCAGAAAGAAATCAATACGATATTTGACAGAGGAATTCTGATTCAAGATGGTGACGTAAGAAGATCCTGAAGTCACCTTCTCATGCAGACACACTCAATCTACAACTATATATGAAATAATTTCTTCTTAAAAAAGCCTAAAGCTTCGCTAAGTGATGACTACACATTAATAAGCAAGAAAAAGAAAACACATTAAAGCAGGCAAGAGAGGCTAGGATGCAATCTTGGCATAAACTTGACAAAGGTGCCAAGGCAATGCAGTGAAGAAAGGACAGTCTTTAAAAAAAATGGGGTATATGTATATACACACACACCCATATATGTAGATACAGTGTGTGTGTGTGTGTGTGTATCTTTGATTCATAACTTGTGTCAAACACAAAACTTAACAGAAATGAACCATAACCCTAAATGTAATAACTCAGACTATAAAACTTCAAAGAGCAAAGAGAAAACGTTGGAGAAAATTTTGTGACCTCAGGTTAAGCAAAAATTCATAGATACACATTAGAAGTCTTATCTACTAGAAAAAAATAGTAAATTGTACTTTATCAAAATTCAAAACTTCTACTTTTTCAAAAGACATCATTAGCACAATGAAAAGACAAGCCACATACTTGGAGAGAATATTTGCAAAATATATAGAAGATAAAAGAATTTTCCAGAANATGTGGAAACTAATTTGACAATAAACTATTTGTAAAAAAAAAAAAAAGAATTTTCCAGAATATAAAGAATTTTTATAACTAAATAATAATAAGGTAAATAACCCAATAGAAGAATTGAGAAAAAAAAGTTCAGAAACCAGTTCTCATAAGTGGACACCTGTTAAAATCAGTATCATTTCTAAATTAAACTTTGTGGTTTTCACATGGCCACTGGATGCTTTTATCTTCATTTGGTTAGCATGATCACATAAAAGTCATATTGAGCTGAATATTAGGAAAAGATACTTAAGCATCTTGCAAGTAAAAATATTTATTGAAAGGTTAGAAAATAAACATATAGATAAAGGTGAATCTTGTGGAGATTTTCATTTGCCACTGCTTTTCTGAAGGGCCAATTGCATACTCTGGTTTATCTTCAGATCATATAAATCTTTCACCTTTTAAAGGGCCAATTGCAATTATATTCTAAAGAACAGGTAATGTGTCTACCACTTCTAATCAAGATGTAGTAAAGTTCATGGTTGGTCATGATAGAATGTAGTAAGTTATGCTCATGACAACTAGAATAACTAAAAAAAGCCAGACGAGGGATAAAAATCATATTTTAAAAAATATCAGAGAGATGTGAAATCTAAGGGACTACTTTGGACTAAAATTCTGGAGATGGGGAGAATATTTTACAGATGAACAGACAGTTAGCTACCAGTTCTTCCCTGGAACACTTGTCTATTTTAGGTGTAGGCTGATAATTGGAGCTTGACTCAGCCATAAGGCTGATACTGGAGAATGGAGAAACCAGTAAATATTTTAAAATTGGAGATTTCAGAAACCCCAATACTTGGTCATTTTTTTTTTTCAATCTGAAGTTGCAGGGGGGTTAGGAGCTAAGGGAAAAAACCAAACCAAACCAAACAACCCTGACAGGCAAAATGAAATTTCTCACAGTGTTTAAGAGACAAAGACTAACAAAAGCAGTCTTGAAATTAAAATAGACTAGAAATGAAATCCCTAGAGAAAGTAGTGGATTGATATTGAAGATCTATATCCTCTTTTTACCTGGAGACACCTCTCCAGGGGAGGGAGAGGGAGAATTAAAACCCAGGTTTGGCCCTAGCACAGGCTGCTATTGGTGGAGACTGATGGAGATTTCGGCATTCATGCAGGAGTAGTGAATTGAAATGACTCAAACACCTGACTGGTTTCCTCCTCAAGCATTTGACAAATCTGAAGCTATGTCAGAAAGCTAAAGAGCTAAATTGAAAAATTCTAAATAGGAGAACTACTGAAGTCTTACAGAGTCAAGAAGACAAAGACCTGGGTGCCTGGGTAGATCAGTCATTTAAGCACCGGACTCTTGGTTTTGGCCCAGGTCATGATCCTGTAGCCTGTTTCAGATTCTCTGTCTCCCTCTCTCTCTGACCCTCCCCTGCTCATGCTGTCTCTCTCTCTCGGAAATAAATAAAACATTAAAAAAAATTAAAAAATAATAAAAACATAAAACCAAACTATATGCTTTTTATGAGCAAAAGAGTTTAATTGAATAACATTATAGAAAAGTCAAAAGTGAAAGGATAAGCTTGGGGGTCTAGAGATCAGAAAGAGTGTTACTTCCACACTCAAAACAAAACAAAAACAAAAACAAAAACTGAGCAACTTTCAAGTTCACAACATCCTTGAATTCATCCTAATGCAAAGGTTGCAGAGTTGAAAACTAACCTAAAATATGGACTAAGATGTCATCTAAGAGCTTCTTACCAGGGTAGATGCAGCCAGACACCAGTAAGAAGTTTTCAGCTAGAAGAGTTGATGAATTGGCAAAAGTGAGTGTGGGTCAGAAGGAGAGTTGAAAGACCCCTCAAGTCCACAGATATAAGAGAAGGGAATCTCTACAAATCACAGTCACTCATGGGAAGACTAGGGTGTGTCCTGAAAAGTCTTTCATGGTATAGACCAGAGGGAGAAGAGCAGCTTTGTGGAAGGGGCACAAAACTCTACCCAGATGTTTATCTACAGAACAAAGCCTTACTATAAGTTTATGTTGCCCCTAGGATAATGGTAAAAACTCCTTGCAGTTGGTGGCAAGAAACAGAAAAAATACCTTTTACCCCTGAGAGAGGAGCAAGAATATATGCTGGGCCCAGAACTATAGCTGGAAAATAGGCAGGAGAATTTTAAAGGGTGTACTCCCCAAACATAGGGAAATAGTACCTATTCAAGACTGAAGTTGGGGTGTCTGGGTGGCTCGGTCGGTTGGGCGTCCGACTTCGGCTCAGGTCATGATCTCACAACTCGTGGGTTCGAGCCCCACATCGGGCTCTGTGCTGACAGCCAGCTCAGAGCCTGGAGCTCTTTCAGATTCTGTTATCTGCCTCTCTCTCTGACCGTCCCCTGCTCACGTTGTCACGCTCTCTCTCGGAAGTTAAAAAAAAAAAAAATACACATTAAAAAAATGATGGCGTTAAAAAAAAAAAGACTGAAGTTTAAACAGAATGTTAGAGAATGCCACCTCTGCCCCATTTCCTCCACAAAGCTAACAAGCATTGAGTAAAAGACAGTGGAGCTCCTCAAAGAGAGCAAACCCTCGGTGTGGTTAGGGTTAGGGTTAGGGTTAGGGTTAGTACTGTGTAAAGGGAAGACCTACAGAGGGTGGAGCAGATGAGAAACAGCCACTGGCCAGCCAGCCTCCAACGTAAACATTCCACTAGAGGGAGTTTAGCCCTGCATGCATTCAGAGTAAAAAAACAACAAGAACAACACAAATCTCAACTTGATGATGCTTAGATTAATATGAATTCCCTTACTAAAGGCCTAGCAGAAGGAAAGGTGTTTTTATCCCCAAGCTTTAGATTAGAAAAAAAAAANTAATATAAACTTATAGGAAAGTTTGGAAACCTCTGTTCTTTAGCATCCTCTCTTACTTTTCTGAGAAACAACTCTTCTGTATTAGATTAGTGTTGGTTCTGAAACATGAATCTAAACCCCAGACCCCCTCATTCCTATTCCCTTGGATTTGTCTGGGGGGGGGGGCATTCTGGTGTGTATATTGGCAGCTTACAGGCAGTTGGACTGATATTTCACATTTGGTCCTTCTGTCACTTCTGTATTCTGTTCTTTCTTGGCACCTGTAGATTTAAATGTGACTTTAGATTTAAGGCAGGCACATCTTTTGAAAAGCAAAATATAAAATGTAAAACATCTGACGCTTACTTTGAAAGATTATTAAATGAAAATGCAACTTAAACTCTTCATGTGACTTGTAAATTGGTGAAGTTAATATACCTCTGAGTACCTGTCCAGGAGTAATTTGAGCATGCCCTCTTTTCATTCAGGATAGACCTTCAGGCAAATCCACTGATGGTGCATGAGTTGCAGTAAACTAATCCTCCTAATATTTATTTTTATAAATTGATCATGAAATTCTAAGGACAATCTTCCATTAGAATGGTAATATTCAAATTTTAGTAGGTAGGAAAATCATCTAAGGAAGGAATTTAAAAAGTGTAGATTCTTGATCACCATCTCTACAGACTGTATATATTTAATATTAAGGTGAATTCCAAAAACCTGTGTTTAATTTTAATTTATTTTTGAGAGAGAGAGAAAAAAAATCAACTGAGCAAGGGAGGGACAGAGAGAGAGGGAGAGAGAGAATCCCAAGAAGGTTCTACACCTGATGTTGGGCTTGATCTCACAATGGGAGATCATAACCTAAAATGAAATCAAGAGTCTGACATTTAAGTAACTGAGCCACCCAGGTACCCCCAAACCTGTATTTTTAAATAAGTACCTTTCCATGATTCTAATGTAGCTGGAGTCAGAGAACACTACTTAAAAGTCCTAAATAAGGAGTTCATCTCTGAGAATTTTATATGTTTATGTGTTTCCTGTAACTGAGAGCTGGCGCAGTCATAAAACTTCACCAAGGCAGACATTCTGAGGCAAAATAGGGCTTGGTAAAATATAAGGGGAGAAAATCTAGCTTTGAAAATGAGCCTCCCTTTTACTGCCTTTTTAAAGTAAATGACAACTTTTGTGAAATGACTCACTGGAGAGTTATTATGGGCCAAGTATGATAAAAATCATTAATATTCTGACCACAAAGGCAATTCATTTGGTAAACTCCAGGCTCTTTGAAGCATGCAGTACCTTATGTAATTGCATTTTGCAACAAGGCTGTGGCAATGGACCCCTGGGTGGCCATGTGGATCTCTCCCTTGAAGCCCTGGATGGAAACTTTGCTGTGTGGTCCTGAAGTGGAGCTTTTCAAGTTTCTATCCTTCCTCTCATCCCATTTTCTGAGTTATCAGAATTAAGACAGAAAGAATTTTTTTTCTGTCTTTTTCTCTTATAGTCCTGACTAAATGTGAAAATATTCTAGTTGTTTATAAGAGTGTATAAAAAATGTTTTAGTTCCTCATGTATGTAACAATTATTATGAAACCGGCCAGGGTAAATGTGAAGGCAATTTGATTATCATCAAAACCTTTTGCATTTTTCCCCTAGATTTTGGCCTTTTCTTTAGTGATGAATCTTATAGCTACCCCTCAAATACTTTCCCCATCGAATGCATTTTCTTTTTTTACTTCATTTGCTATTAGCTTTTGCTAAGTACAACTGGGAATGGTATTATGGTCTCGGATAATAGAAGAAAAATTAAATGTATTAAAAAGCTGTCTCATGCCTTTCTAGGAGAGTGAGGCTCATTGTCATGCATGAGTCTATTGGTTGATTTCTAATGGAGGACACAGGAGTGTGATTCTAGAAAATCCTATTGTCACTTTTGGGAGCTCAAGCAAGTCTCACGGTTGCCACTGCTCAGGCATCCCATCCTTTGCATTTGTTAAATTGTATTTCTCATTAGAGATAACACTTGTAACAAGCCAGAGGAAAGTAAGTCTTGCTGCAGCTTAATTTGAGAAAATTGATAAAGATAAATTTAAGATTGTGACTGTCTTAGAGAAAAATGAAAAAGCTCATTATGAAAAGAATGGACTGCTTGCTGTTATTCTGATAGGAAGCAATTTAATGAGCAAATTTATGAACTGTTGAAGCCAAATTTTTGGAATTTCATTTTGCTTGGTGGTTCCCAGTGAAAAATATTAACCCACATTAGGAAGAAGTTAGCAAATGTTGACATAGAAAAATTTGGAAAATACACAAGTTATAAAAGAAGTTAATATTATTGTTAACATTTTAATGTGTGTGTTTTTGGCCTGTTTTCTACGTGTGCATGTGTATTTTTTGCCATTGTATTTTATACACTGTTCTGTGTACTGCTTTTTTCTCACCTAGTGTTAAATTTCCCTTTGCTATTAACATTTTTTCACAAATATAAACTGAATGTTTGTATTATGTTACCTTTATGCACTATAATTTAATTAACCATTTTTTAAATAATTGAACATTTATCTTTAATACTCTGATAATCTTGATTCATCATAGGAGACCTAAAATATTAGCCATATGTGCATCAAGTAAATTAAATGACAGATGGTGGATTCTGGATCTCCCTGTTCATAGTAACTAGCTCACTTATTAAAAGAATTTAAAATGTTGAATAGGATTGTAGGCCTTAAGAACTGCTTATTTGAGGGAATGTCTTTTTGTTATATTTGGGCAACCCCTAATATGTTATCCATTGTTTTCAGAGTTCTTCTATGTTTGAGATCAGTGGATTAAAGAGTCCCAGGTTTTTCTGTAGAAGGAGAGAAGGGAGAGGAGAAAGTTTATACCTCCAAATCTGCAAAGTGGTGGGATTTCATTGTGAAGTCTCTGGGCTGGGTATTGAGAATATCTGGTCTCAGTAACTTCTCTGATTAGGTAGGAAAAGGGAGCAATGGGTTATGGTGAGAAACATGGAAATCTGTGAAGTGATTCAGTTTTTAAAAATTTTTTTTAATGTTTTATTTATTTCTGAGAAAGACAGCATGAGCAGGGGAGGGTCAGAGAGAGAGGGAAATACAGAATCTGAAACAGGCTCCAGGGCGAGCTGTCATCACAGAGCCTGGATGCGGGGCTCAAACCCACAAACTGTGAGCTCATGACCTGAGCTGAAGTCGGATGCTCAACCAACTGAGCCACCCAGGCACCCCGAAGTGATTCAGTTTTGACACAGAAATATTTTTGGGGAGAGACGGTAAAGTCAACTTTTTACCAGATAAACATTTGAAATCTTTTCACACTGAGTTTCAGCTGGCTGTGTTAGATGTTAATTTTGGGCTGGGGAAGAGGATTCACCTAGAGTCCCAAACTGAAAGTTTGAGTAAAGTGTTGCTCATCATAAATAAATGAGTGAATGACTGAATGTCTGTATCCAGTTCTCTGACACAAATTGAGTGTCTAATATTTCTATTCAATTTTGACACTAACTCCTAGCATCAGACCCTTTAGGTTAAATTTGCCTTCCACTTCAGATGGCAGTTGCAGTGAGGTTCCCAGGCTATCTGCACTTCTGTCTAACTTGGCTACTAATTTGAGGAATCTCACAGCCCTTCTTCAGATTTGATAATTTGCTGGAAGGAAAATCCTATATTTAATATCACACTTCATTATAAAGGATAAAAATAAACAGCCAGATGAGCAGGTACATAGGATAAGTTCCAAAAAGCGTCCGAACACAGGAGCTCTGTCTCTGTGGAGGTGGGGTCCATCACCTCGACATCCCAATGTGTTCATCAACTTGGAGGTATTGTCAGGTGAACTGGGGAGATCCCAGGCCCTTGGGCCTTGCCCAGCCTGTCCAAAAAATGTCACTGAAAGTTCTTGGTCTGATCATGAGAAAGAAGCCAAAGGTAGACACATAACAGTAACTTAAATGACACAAGCAGGAAACTTTATTAAAGCAAAGGATTAGTCTGAAGATGTGAGAGTGGGTGAGCTCAGAGAGAGAACTGTGAGCCCTGGGGTTTGCATTTCCATCTCTTACCCAAAGTTCTTAACAAGGGAGTAAAATATTCATTACTTAGGGTGGGGATTTCTTGGAAGCAAGATTTCCTGCCTTTTCTTCCTGATTTGGTCAGGGGCTTCCATTATGGCACCCACCATCTTGGGCCTGTCTGGTATGATCTGGCTTCTTGTGAAGTGCTGCCAGGACAGGACTGACTCTCCTCATGACTGGCCTAGACTTCCTCTATGTCTGCCTCCAGATATCCTGCTATAACCTAACTAACTTCCTACTCTGACAGAAGCTCTCCAGACTTCATCATTTGGGGGATTTTGTGGAGGTTTCATTATGTAGGAATGGTTGATTAAATAATTGGTCATTGAGAATGAAACTCAATCTTAATTCCCTCTCTCCTTTCAAAGGGATTTTATCTATCTATCTATCTATCTATCTCTCTATCTATCTATCTATCATCATCATCTATCTATCATCTATTCATTTATTTATTTACTTACTTATTTAGAGACAGAGAGCATGAGTGGGTGAGGAACAGAGAGAGAGGGAAGGAGAAAATCCCAAGCAGACTCTATGCCATCAGCACAGAGCCCAAAGGAGGGCTCAAACCCACAAATCATGAGATCATGACCTGAGAAGTAATCAATAGTCCAATGTTTAACCAATTGAGCCCCCCAGGCACTTCAGTATTTTATTTTAATAGAGAAAGCAGCTTAAGTCAGCTAAACTTGACCTATGAAAAGTCCTTGAGACTGCTCTACACCTAAAGAGGGGATCTTTTTGGGCTTTGCCTACCACCTTTTCTCCCAAATCCATTTTCTCTGACTCAGGGGCATGAGTTCCTGCTTTGATGCATCTTAGGTAGGCCTCTTAATAGTCACATTTGATCCCGGTCTTTATTTATTGCACAAGAGAGCTCCTGGATCTGCCTTTGGCCCACACTCTGCAACCACTAGCAAGCTTCAAGTGGCTTCCATCCCAGGTTCCTTAACCCCATCCAGCTCCAGTATCTGGGGTTGTTTGTCCACGATAAGGAAACAAACAAAAAGTAACATACAGAAGTAGTTCCATTCAGAATTGCAAACTGGTACTTTGCAATAATGATGATGATGATGGTGATGATATATAATAATAATAATAAAACTAAAAATATTAAAAGTCAACGATATTTATAGAGAGCTTACTAAGTGGTAAGTATTGGCACTTACAAAGCTGGGAATGGGGTTGGGGAGAATATTTCACAACATGGGGACCAGTTAGCAGAATCTCCTTATTTCTGTTTTGCATATGAAGAATCGTAGAGTAGCTAGTGAAATGCTCTAAGCATTTATATGCATTATTTTCATAAATTCTTACAACAGCTCTATAAATTGTTATCACCATTTCATAGATGGGGAAACTAAGTCACAAAGAGGTTATTCAGATGTTAAGTGAAAGTAATAGGATTCAAACCCAGTGATTCTTACTCCAGTGCCAAGACCACATAAGGCTACAATGATAGATCCAGAAAAGATAGGGATAAATTAAGAAAGGTTTATTGGAGGCAAGTTTATAATTTCTCTAAGCAAAGAAGACATAAGTCTCTGAGAACAGGATGGGAGAGGGCATTTCAAGTCAAGAATATACTATGTTCCCCTATGTCATAGACTCTAAGTCTAAAGTTCTCTCGGTCAGTGAGAGAATGGACACAGGATTAAAATAGGAGAGAGATAGTCAAGAGCCCTGAATAAGGGTCCTTGCCCCATTTTTAATAGGATCAGAAGGCTTACAAACGTGGTGATGGACGTGCACAAAGAAACAATAAATCTGTGAACATTACCTTGTGGGCATGAGGGAAAGGGTGTCTTGAAGTATTCGGGATTAGGGGTTTGGGTTAATACAAAATAAAATCCTGGCACCGGCCAGTCTGGCGGAAGGTTGTTTACAGTGGACATGAGGCACTGCCTCTGTTTATTTTAGCTAGCCTAGAGGAGGAGACAGGTAGGGCAAACAACTTCAGGGTTAACATGCACCTTTTCTTTTGTTAATCATCTCTGCTCTGAGCAGCTTCACCCACAGCACAGTGTAGCTGTGTATAGCCCTATTTACCTGCTTACCTAATTTGGTCCTTCCTTTCTGTGAAATCAGCTTTCTACTATCGTATTAAATTGGGGGACGTTTTTTCACCCTGAACGCCTGATCTTGCTTACTTCACATACTTTGTATTGGGGGCCTTTGACCCCTCTCTATTCTGGGTGCCTTTTCATCCCCCCTCCTCTATCCTGGGGGCCTTTGCCCCTCCCTGCTCTATCCTGAGGTCCTAATCTTTTTACCCAAGCTTGAGTGTGAGCATTCTATAGGCTTTGTACTTCTATATGCCTTGTTAACCCATTGATATGAGCCCCAGGGAAATCTTAAGCTTATTTCCTACACCCCTATTCCTAGAGTCTACTGTGATTTCTCTCAGCTTAATGTCTTTGCACATACTAGTTTCTGTACTTGGGATTTTTTTTCTCTCTTTTATTCACTTGACTAACTCTTGTTCATCATATAAAACTTAGATACCATCTTGTCTTGAAGTTTTCTTTGCATGCAGTGCCTTTGGTTTATTGTTCTCTACTCAACTTGTGCTGACTCCTGACATAGCTTAAGACGTAGCTTGTGCTGATGTAGATTGATTATAAAAAATGCCCCCAATCTTACACCTTTCTCTGTATCTGTGCATCCATATAACTTTGCAGCACCATCAGGAAGTGATATCTATTTCCCCTGGGTCCTTGAACATGGTCTCTGGCCTTGTGACTTTCTATGGTCAGTAGAAAATAGTTTGCCCAGTTTTAGCCTTGACTTTTGTGACTCCTACTGTCTTAGAGTTCTACCTCTCCCATGAGAAGAGACTGGGATGCCCTGCTGAGGATGAAGAAGCACATGGGGAGAGGTGATGTAACCCCCAAGAAACAGAGCCCTTGGTCAAACCACTAGCTGATAGTTGATGTATGACGGAACCCAGAAAAGAACTGTGAAGTCCAGTCCAGATTAGCAAGACTGCCTGGTCAACCTGGAGGCTCATGAGAAACAACAATATTGTTTTAATCTGCTTAGTTTAGGAATGATATATTGCACAGCAATTACTAGCAGATATAGAAATAGATACCCATAATGAAATCTTGAAATATGTAGCATTGGCTTTCTGTCCAAGTGGCAAGTGGAGGCTAGAAAAATGGGTAAACTGTAAGCTCAGGCTGGAAAAATGGTGAGGAAATTTTTAGAGGAGGCTGGGAAAATAGCAAACTATAGTATATACTAAAGAAATGACTAGCAAATTGTTTATAGTACGTCCAAGAATGGAACATATCCCTAATGAAATTTTGGATTTGGCTGAGAAGGTCTCTAGGTACAATGTTGGAAGTAACAGTTAGTTGTTTGTTGCTGCCTGATAAAAATGAAAGAAGAGGGTGAACTTAAAAAAAAAAAAAAAGGCTGATCAGTTGCAAAATGTGAAGTCTGGAAAATTAAAATCTTTCTCATCTCTAGCCTCTCAAACCAGTAAAAGATAAAATAAAAAGTATGTCGGAAAGATATGGCCTTGGGTAAAGATGGAGATGGAAACAAGGTTGTATAGAATCTAGGCAAACACGTTTTGATCAACACGTTTTGAAAAACCTAAGTGGTTAGTGGTGAGAAATTAATATGCAAGAAATCTAGAAAGCTATGAGATATTTTTAAAAATGTGAACATATACTTATTTCTAAACCTGCCAACTTCTTTTCTCTCTTTTAACCCTATAATTGTCACCCTTCTTTCCTCTCTCATTTCCTCTATTTCTTTTTGCTTACTCCCTATCTCTCAATGTTACAAGCAACATAGCAATTTAAATATAATGATCTTTGTAACATTTTCCAAACCATCTATTTTATGTAGTGGACACTGCATGTTGAGTTTTAAACATACTTAGTATAATTGAATACATGGTAATTGTATTGCTGAGTAAATTTGTAAATTTAGGGAAGAAAGTATAACTTAATACCTAAATATCATTGTGGTGGGAAAACATCTTTTAAATTGGAAACTAAAGGCAAAGCAATTTATCAGGTGCAAAGTGTCAACTGAAAGTCTTTTACAATAGAACTTATTGGATTTTTTCCTTTTTCCTTTTTTTGGCAAGCAAGAGAGTTTCAGAGTACTTTTTTTTTTTCCATTTAACTAATTGTGGAATTGAGTGTACTTTGTTGGCAAGCCTTTTGAGTTTCTGCATTCTACAAATCACAGGGTGGGGATATTTATGTTTGACAAAATTGGAAAGCCAGAATAAAAGGAAATTGTATGTTGTAATATTCTGGTCTAATTGCCAAAGCAGCCTCAGCTCCTTCCTGATCAGATGAAGTCAAATGGATACCTTCTTTAGAGTCACTTCCAGAAAAATCTATTTGCAGTGCCCACATATTTTCAGTAAACATATGATGATGATGATGATGATGATGATGATGATAAATTAAGGCCCTTCTGAATAATTCTTGGAACACAATTTTTTTTGCTGCACAAAATGGATTCAGAATAGTTCACCAGTGTGTAGTGGCTAACAAGGAAAAAAGCATCATAGGATGCATCAGCACAAGAAGGAACTGTGAAATATGATAAGCAAGCCCCTCTTTTCGCCTCTGTCATGACTGAAAGTTCACAAAAACTAGCAGCCAGGCTTTTGTCTCTGTGGTCTGGAAGCTGTGAATAAGTTGGAGGGGTATAGAAACAAGAGGATAGAGTCAGAAATTGAGTCTATAAAGGATCTGAAGAAAAGATCAAAGAGCATCTAAGACTGTTAAGACTGAGTGTGTACTGCATCAAGAAGGTTGCCTGAGCATTAGGACTTCTGTTTCTGGCATGATGGAATGACTTGTATCAAACTGACTCTCTTGCCAAGACAAACTGTAAAAGCTGCAAAAAACAATAGTTTGAAGACACTAGGGTGTAGCCAAGTCAGCCAAGACTTGAAGAGCCAAGAACTCCATGAGAAATGAGGTGTGCTGGGGACAGCCTACATTTATTTCCACATCTTTTCTTGGGAGATTTGTCTGTTTATAGATTGGATGATAGAAGCCTAACAAATAGAGGCACTCTGAGATTTTTACATTCTCACTAGGTGATGAAACAGATGTTGGAACTTGAGGTTGCCAAGGTAACAAGGAATTGAAGATCCAAAGACCTAGAAAAAAGGGGATCTTAAAGAAATGAGTCTGAAATTCTGTGTGAAATTTTGTGAGGCATTTACCGGCTCCTAGCTGTGTTTGCATGACATAAAGTAAGCCAACTCTCTAAAGAAAATAATGGAATACAGAAGCTGAGCACAGATTTTTGACAGTCATCTAACACTGAGTAAACAGATGTTGGGGTTCCGGGCTCTACAAAATAAAGAAGCCCTGGGAAATACTCTGATGCCTTTAGCTGAGACTCTGGAAGGGAAACACACTAAGGATTAGGGATAAGCCATAGCATTAAAGATAGTCCTGAAATAATGTTCCCATCACTTATTTTCTTTTGCAGACCATCTCAAAACTTAGAGGTTTGAGACAATAATTTATGATTATCTTTCACAGTTCTAGAGGTTGACATATTTACTTGGTTGGCCCCTTGTTGGTGTCCTTCATATGCAACCAGATGGTGTTTGAGGCTGGATTCATTTGAAAGCTGCTTCATTAAAGTCTCTGGGACCTGGGCTGGACGTTTAGAATAGCTGGGGAGTGGTTGAACATTTATCCCTATAAGAATTCTCTCCACATGACTAGTTAGAGCTTTTTTACACATGGAATTCTTGGAATAGCTGGATTTCTTACATGGTGAATGGCTTCCCCACTCACCATGCCACTCTAGTGGGCATTTTTTGATGTAAGAAGTAGAGCTGGTAGTCTTTTAAGACCTGGACCCCCAAATGGAAGAGAATCATTTCTGCCATATTCCGAGTCGCAGTCCCAGAACCACCTAACTGTAAGAGAAGAGAACTAAACCCCTGAACTCAATGGAAGGAGTGTCAAAGAACTTGAAGCCATCTTCCCCCGCCCCCAAACTGGTTGTAATAAAGCTTTAAGCCTAGTCTTGATTGGATGAAGTTAATCTTCACATACTCTACCTGACTGTCAGAAAAAATTAAATCTTCTAAGGAGAATGATTACTTCATCCAGAGATCCTACAAGTTGTTCATGTACAATGTTTGACATTCAATGAAAAATTCTTAGGAATGCCAAGAAATAGGACCAGATCAAAAAGCAAAACAGAAAAACAGTAGGAATATTCCAGATGTTGGAGTTACAATACTGGAAATCTAAAAATAACTGTGATTAATATGATCAAAAGCATTTTTAAAAAGATGGAGAGTTTTACAAAAAGGAGATAGAGACTTTTGTCAGAAAACTAGTATCTGTAAAAAAAAAAAAATAGAGTCAAATGGAAATTCTAACCTTCAAAACACAATATCAGAGGGGCGCCTGGGTGGCTTAGTCGGTTAAGCGTCCGACTTTCGCTTAGGTCATGATCTCGCGGTTTGTGGGTTCGAGCCCCACGTCGGGCTCTGTGCTGACTGCCAGCTCAGAGCTTGGAGCCTGTTTCAGTCTGTGACTCCCTCTCTTTCTGACCCTCCCCTGCTCACGCTGTCTCTCTCTCTCTCCTAGAAATAAATAAAACATAAAAAACCCCACACACACAGTATCAGATATCATGAATTCAGCAGATCAAGTGTGGAATAAGAATCAATCATTAAACAGAAATACCGAGTAATAGAAAAATTCGAGATCGAAACATACAAAGAAAAAGGATTGAAAATATAGAATGAGTGTAAGGAATGTATGATAGATGGCTAAAATTACCACCATTGGTGTTCCAGGAAAAGAAGAGATGCAAGGAAATAGAAACAATTCATTTGAGAGAATACTGGTCAGGAATTAACATAAGTTGGAAAACAGAGTCAAGAGGTACTGAAAAACCCAAGAAAGATTAATACAAATAAGACCAGTCTCGACACATTATATTCAAACTGATAAAAGCAAGGTATAACAAGAAAACTCTACAGGAACAACAACAAGACATCCTGCTTCAAAAAAACAAGATTGAAAGTTGACTTTTCAATATAAATTGTTGAATGCCAGAAACCAATAGAATGATTGATATCTTTTTAAAATTTATTTATATCTAAGTTAGTTTACATACAGTGTAATAATGATTTCAAGAACAGAATTCAGTGATTCATCACTTACATATAACACTCAGTGCTCATCCTAACAAGTGCCCTCTTTAATGCCCATCAGCCATTAGCCCATCCCCCAACCCAACACCCCTCCAGCAACCCTGTTTGTTCTCTGTATTTAAGAATCTCTTATAGTTTGTCTCCCTCTCCGTTTTACCTTATTTTTGCTTCCCTTCACCCATATTCATCTGTTTTGTTTCTTATATTCCACATATTAGTGAAATAATATGATAACTTTCTTTCTCTGACTTATTTCACTTAGCAGAACACACTCTAGTTCCATCCACATTGTTGCAAATGGCAAGATTATATTCTTTTTGATCACCAAGTAATATTCCATTATATATATACATATATATATATATACACACCACATCTTGTTTATCCATTGTTCAGTTGATGGACATTTGGGCTCTTCCCATCTTTGGTTATTGTCGATAGTGCTACATTTTGGTGGATTTGCTCCTTCAAATCAGCATTTTTGTTATCTTTGGTTAAATATCTAGTCCTGCAACTGCTGGATTGTAGGATAGTTCTATTTTTAATTTTTTGAGGAACCTCCATACTGTTTTCCACAGTGGCTCTTCCGGTTTGCATTCCCACCAGCCGTGCAAGAGGGAATGATTGGTATCTTAAAAGTGTTGGAAGAAAATAATTGTCAATTTAAACTTCTATGTATACAGAAGATATCCTTATAAAATGAAGCAACATAAAGACATATTTAGACAAACAAAAGTGAGAGAATTTGTATCTAGAAGATTTGTACTAAAAAAACTGCTGCAAGGAAAATGTTAAGGAAAATATTATCTCAAGTGAAAAAAGATAGTTCAGAAAGGAATGAAGATCACTGTGAGTGGGGAGATAGTGAGGAAATCTAAATGATGTTGATGACTGAGAAAAATAGTTACAAAATCTTTTGATTTAGAGTATATAGAGAGTTATAATACATGAGAACAATGACATAGAAGGCAACTCTCCCTTCAAGAGAGTTGAAGTGTTTAAGGTTGTATTTTCTGGGAAGCAGTAAAAGAACTAAGGAAGGCTGTCATATATTAAATATGTATCTTGATATGTCTAAGATAACCACCAAAACCACTATTGAAGAAGAAAATAGAAAAGTAGTTTTAAAAATACATGATTGATTTGGGGCATCTGAGTGGTTCAATTGGTTAAGCATCTGACTCTTACTTTCAGCTCAGGTCATTATCTCATGGTTCATGAGATTGAGCCCTATGTGAGCATGGAGCCTGCTTGGGATGCTCTCTCTCCCTCTCTCTGCGCCTCTCCTTCTCCTTCTCTCTCTCAAAATAAATAAACATTAAAAGAATACTTGATTGATTCAAAAGAAGGCAAGGAAGTGTAAAATAACAAGAATAGATGTGATAATAGAAAATAATCAGATAATAGACTTTATTATCTGATTTATCAGTAATTATACTAATTTAATATACTAATTTACCAATTAGTATAATTAATAATTATTAATTAATTAATAATTATACTAAATGTAAGTGAGCTAACCCCTCTAATTAATAAAGATTGATAGAGTATATATAGGAAAACAAAATCCAACTATATGTTCTTTACAAGGTGCAAACTTTAAAGCACAGATTACAAATATGGAAAAGTATGTCATGCAACAATACCTCAAAGAAAGCTGATATAAATATTCCAATACAAGGCAAAGTAAATTTTAGGGAAATAGCATTACTAGAGATAAAGAGATGTTTAATCATAAAACATAGGCATACATTATATAAAGCAAAAATCAACCAATAAAAAAAGACACTGACATATCCAAAATCATAGTTGGAGATTTAAACTAAATAGTTTCAGTGATAAATAGAAGAAGCAGACAAAAAAATTTAAAGAAAAGAGAAGGAAAAAAAACAACAAATAAGGAAAAAAGCAATCTGAACAACATATTAATAAACTTGAATTCACTGACCTACAAAGAACAATATACCACAGAACTACAACAAAGAATCCTTTTTAAGAATATGTGATACTTGCCAAAATAGATATACGTTCATCCATAAAGAAAACCATAAATTTTAAAGGGATAAAAATAATAATATGTACTCTGACAAGAATCGAATTAAGGTTGATATCAAAAACCAAAATATGACGAAAGAAATTCCCAAAATTTAGGAGATTAAGTAATGTACTTCTAAAGACCCATGTGTCAAAGAAGAAATTACAATTTAAAATACAAAAATATTTTTAGGTGAACAACAATGAAAAAGTGACATGTAAAATGTGAGGATGTAGCTGGCCAAAACAAAAAAAAGTGGTTTTAAATGTCCATCTTGGAAACAAAGACATGCTGAAAATCAGTCATCTAACCAGACATTTCAGGAAGAAACAGAAGAACAAATAAGTCTTTAAGAAAAGGAAAAGAAGTAAACAAAAATAAAAATACTAAAAATCAATTAAATAATAAACATACAATAGAAAGAACCAACATAGTTAAAAATTGGTTATTTAGAAAGATTAATAATATTGGTAAGTCTTTAGCAAGACTGATCAAGAGAAAACCCAAATAATCAAAATCAGAGATAAAAAGGGGTTATGAATACTGACACTACAGACATTTAAAGATATTATGGCAACTTTGTGCTGATAAATTTCACATTTTGGGTAAAATAAACAAATTTCTTGAAAGAAAGAAATAAAAAATCTAGACACTCCTTTAACTAAAAAAGGAAATTCCAGACCCGGCAGATGGCTTCACAGGCAACATCAAGGCCCTCAAATTGGAGCAGAGCATCTGTACTTCATCCTGAAGTCACAGCAGGACAGTTGGATGTACTGGGAAGACCAGGCCAATAACCAGTAGAGGACCCAACAAAGTCTATTATATTGTTGTTAGAAGCTTCCCATTATGTGGAGCAAAATCACAGAGGAGTACAACCAAGCCTTCTGAAGTCAGGGAAGGCCTCAGATGGGTCTTTTCATTGTGACTACCCAGGAAAGAACAAATTATAAACATTTTTGTTCCAGAAAAGAAACAAAGTTATAAAACCCTGGGGAAAATTCTGGCCATTTACATCACGTAAGCTGTATCAATAGGAAATCAAAACAACCAATCAATGTAGTGGATGCAATGTTAAAAGAAAACAAGTTTGTTGCTTAATCAATTTTGTTATTTGAGTTTAACAAAGCTTGGAAGACTCTCTTGTCTTCAGAAAATCGGGGAAGTTTCAACAGTCATTCAAAGGGGTGAGTTTCAAACAAATAGTTTGAAAGTACAAGAAGTAAGGCTGGAAGTAAGGCCAAAGACCTTGAATGCTCTTTGTGATTTTTCCCTTGATTAATTGGCCTTGGCCAGACTGTTGTGTTTTTGTCTGGGGTTATTTTGGATGACATTCCACTTGTCACATATCAAGACTTTCTAGTGGGATGCTGCTGGGTTCTTACTAGTATCTCCATAAATGCCTTCTGTTTGACATCATTTTCTCTTCCTCCCAAAGATGAATTCAAACAAGCCAACTGAAAATGTCAAGAATATTGTGTGTAACTGACATTAGGAAATGCTTGGCCTCTTTTTGCCTGGCTGGCACTAAGCTCTGGACCAAATAGTCTAACTGCCTGCAAATATTTTGTTGACCTGAGAAAAATAGGTTCACGGAACCCATTTGCCTTTCCTGATAGGGAAATGCTGTGCTGAAAGATTTTGTTTGGTCATTTTGGTAATTTTGGCTTTTTGTTCACGAGGTGAGGTTCACAGATTGGGCAGTGCATTAGCTTTCAAATCCTGCCATAATACAGTCCCACAAATTTAGTGGCTGAAAACAACATACATTTATTATCTTACAGTTCTGAGAGTCAGAAGTGTGAAAGGAGTCACCCTGGGCTGACATCAAGGTGTGGCCGGGCTGCAGTCCTTCCTGGAGGCTCTAGGGGAAAAACGTTTTCCTTGTGTTTCCAACTTCTACAGGCTGCCCACATTCCTTGGCTAGTGGCCTCCTTCTTTGATCTTGAAAGCCAGAAATGTAGTTAGCATCCTGTGACCCTGTTTTTGTCCTACATCTCTTTCTCTGACCAAAACTAGGAAGATTCCCCACTTTTAGTGGTTCATGTGATTAAAATGGGCCTATATGGATAATCCAGGAAAATATTCTTACTTCAATGCCTGTAATCTTAATCACATATGCAAAATCCCTTTTGTCATGCAAGGTAGCATATCCATGAGTTCTAGGGACTGGGTGTGAGAATCTTTGGATGGGGGTGGGGGGTCATTACTCTGGCAAAAAGGTAGACAAGAATCATATCATGGATAGAAAGCCCTATGTATCTGCCATACATTGGAAGGAAGTTCCAATTTTCTCTTTTCTAGTTTGGATTGACTCTCTTGCCAGTGCTGTGCTATTTGCAGACTGAAGGTGGTTTCTAGTCTTTGTGGCTCATTGACAAAGAGGGTAATTGAAGACTGATTGCTATTCATTACCCTCACTTGTGTCCCTGACCCCAGACAACTTTAACCCCTGTACATGAGTAATTAAAAAGCTATTATTATCTCTTCACTGCTTATCTTAAGACACACACCAAAAGAAAAGGGATTTTGACTTCCTACAGATTCTACCAATAATTTGTTTCTGTCACCTATTGCTATCTGTTTATTTAAATTAAATTTTCAGGTAAGTGAAAATAAAACAGATGTTGCAGAAAAAAAAAAGATGTGACAGATTCTACATATATTCATTTCAATGAATTCATATAATTCAACTTAATTATATGAATCTATAAAAGTGAAATTATTCTGTATCTTATGGAAGAAATCTTTGAGAAAGTCCAGTATTTCTCAATTGTTTGTCCTCTTTCCACACTGTTCCCATTCTTAATCAATCTTCCTCAGTAACAGCTCTCATTAAAAGAAGCTATTCTTAATGGAACATAATTCACAATTTGAGAATGGCTGATTTAATCAATCTCCATAATTTTATGAAGTAGGAAATGGATACTTCAGTTAGGTTAAGTATGACTTGACAAACATCATATAGCTACTTAGCTGAAAATTCAGGCTTTGACCCCCCAACATCAATGCTTTCTACAGTTTTAAGCATTAGACTTTACATCAATTTAATTTCAAGTTTAATTTAATCTCAGGCTTTCTGATTTTCCCTTTGTTAAAAGCAATTTTTTTTTTGCTTTTCAGTCTTTGTTTTGTTTTGTTTTTTACTTAGTCCTATATTTTAGAGGCTTTACTATCTTCACTAGGAAAGTAAAATTCAAGGATCAAACATTGACATACAGTCTTGTTCTATGTTCCACATAACCTTTTTTTGACAAGGAGAGAATAGCTTTTTTGAAGAATGTTTCTTTTTTTATCTTGTTCTTTTTCTTGTAAAGACTTACACTTGCCTCACTTCCTCTCCATTTCTAGTTCTCTTTCCTTTAAATATCCCACACTATACATGCCTCCTTGTTTCCTCCTGGGTCTAACTAAGACTGACAAAGGGTAGACACAAATAGCTGCAGCAGTAGATGTTGATTTAATTGCTTGGCCACGTTTTCAGTTGGGTCCTCTCTCAGTCTTTCTTCCAGATGCTTACCTAATTTTCTTCCTCCTTGGTCTATTTTTTCCCTTCTAAAGAAAATGTACCCAGCACCATCCACATCACAGTTTTCTGTCAATGTAAGCAAGAGTTAGCTTCCCAAAAAAAATGGCTATATTGAGCATTTATATTGCACCTTCCCCCTCAGCAATTGAAAACCTTCCATAGGAGTCAGATTTACCATCTCTATTACGTTGCTGATGAGAAATGGAGTCAGGGAGTAGGAGGAGAATGATACTAGAGAGTGGGAAGAAGATATGTTATCAGTTACACTTAATGGATGGAGAGCAACTAAAGTAAAGATTAGGTCTATTCAACTATTTCCCTTTATCATTTGGGGCCTTTGGGGAAGTCATAGTGTTGGAGCATTGATCAGTTGATTGGCTTGCCAAGAAATCAATGTAATCTTCTATGAAGATACCTAAAATAGAGAGATCTATACGGCCCATACATGAGAGTGCTTAGGCAAGACAAATTGCTCAGAACATAGCATGGCACCATAAGGAAAGGCATTATGTATGGCTGTAATGTCCTGATTTTGGAACCTATTCTTTCCTTTTATCTTTAATCTCCATGAACCTTCATTTTCTTGTCTGTGAAGTGGAGAAAGGTAAATATAGATTACAGGGTTTGTTTGTTTTTTTTTTCAAATTTAAGTGACGAAAAAGCTTGAGCTTGTTTAAAAGATGATGGTAATGGTCCAGTGGAGAGCAAGACTCTTTTTTTTTTTAATGTTTTATTTATTTCTGAGAGAGAGAGAGAGTGTGTGAGCGGGGAGGGTCAGAGAGAGAGGGAGATACAGAGTCTGAAACAGGCTCCAAGCTCTGAGCTGGCTCGAACCCACAAACTGTGAGATCATGACCTGAGCCGAAGTCGGACGCTCAACGGACTGAGCCACCCAGGCGCCCCAACAAGATTCTTAAGAGAGAAGAGAGAGGGGAAAATTTATAAAGTAGTATCCCCCTGCCCCTTGGTAGCAGACTGGTGGAAGGATAAGCCTTAGTTAGAAATAAAGGTCCTTTTTTATAGTGGCAGGAGGCACTTTGGAAAAATCACTGCATAAGCACATAGGTTTGTAAATGTGGTGGTAGAAAGTGAAAGAGTGTCTCCTCTGAGGATCTTTATCTTCTCTGTGAAGTAGGAGTTGATGCGACCTGCTTTGAGTATGGGGGATTTGAGGAATTTGGAGAATTGAAGACAGTGGAGAAAATATGAAATACTCAACATAGAGAATAGGAAAAAGAACTGATAAAAATGCAGTAGTACTTCTTGGTAGTGTTTCATGTCCTGTTGAAGATGCTGATCATGAACACATAATAATAACACTCTGCCTTGCTGCCATTTCTGCCACGATACTCAGCAACTTTGGTTGATAGTAGGAGTCACTGAAAAAAGCCAAGTAGATTTAATGAAAGAGATTGAGAAAAACAATTAAGGAAATGAATGAGAAAAAGGTGGAAGTAACAGAATGTTGAATAGCAGTAGGAGAGGGAAAGAAGAGGAGTAAGGAGTATCCAGATAAGTGAGAAATTGTACGGGTGGTCAAATGCATTCAAAGTTGGTTTAACAGAAATAACTGAATGAACCACCCGAAAGAGTAAGAGTTGTGAGATATCTAAGTGCTTGATTTTGAAGGTAGAACTTTTCTGGGTGATAATAAAGTCTAGAGGGTGGTAATGAAAACACACAACCAACTTTGGGAGTGGTGGAGAAAGCGACTAGAGATGATAAACATAAGAATTCTAGCCAGAAGCCAAGATGCTTGGTATTAATATGTTTTTTAGGATGTTGATGTTAATATCTGGATATAGAGATAGAAGAAAATAGTGACAAAGAAAGGTAAAGGATGGTAGAGCTAAAAACCCAAGCCTTGATGGAGCAGGGGTTTTACAAAAAGGTGCAGGAACAACAGGATAGAAGAAGGAGGGCACTGGCCCTGCCTCTGGACTTTGGGGTATGTGGTTGAGCAAATTCTCCATGAGAAAACTGTGTAGAAAGTTTGGAGAGACAATATTCTCCAAAATGGGAACAAAATACCTACATTAAGGATTTATCAGGATAGTGTATCAGATAGTGTATGTTGAAATGCTTGTCTTATGAAATGATGGTCTTATATATTAAAAAATACAGAATTTACATTGCACAAGCTACTAGGCTAAGTGCATTTTGTGTATTATCTGATATAATCCTAACAGTCTGATAGGCAAGTGTTATTATTATCTGTATTTTATAAATTAAGAAGCCAGGTTTTGGAGGGGTTAAATAACTTGCATAGGTCTCCTAGCTCAGAAGTGGCAGACACAAAACAGAGCCCACACTTTTAAGCACTTGTTGGGATGAGCACTGAGTGTTGTATCTAAGTCAATTTGACAATAAATTATATTCATAAAAAATAAATATTTATTATAATCAAAAAATTATACATCAGAAAAAAAACCCTAAGTCTAGTCTGTTTCTTTGTGTTATCTCGAATTGTATGCCATAATTGTGACACGTGGGGTTATCTCATCAAATAAAAGCATACATAATTAAAAAATAAAAAATAAACATTATTACATACTTATTATTATTGTTTTTGTTTTTTAATTTTTTTAAACTTATTTCTTTTTTGAGAGACAGAGAGAGATACAGTGTGAGCAGGGGAGGTGCAGAGAGAGAGGTAGTCACAGAATCTGAAGCAGGCTCCAGGCTCTGAGCTGTCAGCACCAAAACCACCATGGGGCTTGAACTCAAAAACCACTAGATCATGTCCTGAGTCAAAGTTGGACACTTAACCGACCGAGCCACCCAGGCATTCCCTGAATATTTTTGTTTTAAAAACAACTGTAGCCAATTGTTCATATGAATGAACTCAAGATATGAATTTATTTTAAAATTATATAAGGTAAGCCTGAATTAGTCAGGCAAAAATTTTTGGATAAATATGAAAATTCTCAAATGTATACATAGTGTTTATGTTATTTTCAGCATGACGATCCCACTACTGTCATATCCTACTTGTAGGGCCAGGAAGAGGGATTAAGGCCAGTTAATAATATTTTTGATCCTGGTGCCTCAGGGTAAATCTGCAAGGCTACTTTGGACTCTTTGATCTTGATTGTTGAGTATGAAATAAAAGGGTGAGTCAAGGAAGAGATGAAAATGAATTTTGAGTAAGTGTAACCAATAGTAGGAGTAGGTGGAAATCAAAGGAAATATATTGACAGGTGTGGAATGATGAGAGGATTGAACTTCTGTTAGAACCAGGAGCTCTCATTGCGTACACTCTTTAATATAAATCAGAGAAGGTATGGTGGATGGGATGAGAGCTGTTATTTTCTTCATGGGTATTGCAAGGAGAGGATTGTCACTTGTATTGAGCAAGTTTCTAGGTTATCAGAGAATTCTGAGCATAATTTTGAGTCCAGAGAGTCTAAGAATTATGAGTGGTGGTAATGGCCAAGTCATAAGAACTTTCACCTGGCTTGTGGATTCATGTGCACCTCTTGGTCTTCACATAACTCGTATACTGAAATTATCGATAAACATTCTCCTTTCCTTCTGCGAGGAGTAAAGGTCTCCAGTACCTCAATGAGGTGCTCTATAATTGTGCCATTAGGGCAATGCCATTGCCCTTGTCCATGGGCACTGTGTTGAGATGGAAAGGGTGCACAGGAATTCAGATTTAACTGAAGGACATTCCAGATCATGTCTGGAGGATGGTGAGTGTCATTCTCCACACTTGTGGTTGAAACTGGAGGAGAGACTGTCATTAGAAACAACTAAGTGAATGAATATTGACATTTTTCTTATTTTTCCTCCCAAAGGGAAGGGTTTTTCTCTGTTGTTGTTATTGTTGTTGTTGTTGTTCCAACCCTGAATGGACCAAAATAGTACCTCAATTGATCCTTAACCCATTCAGAACCCTGTGCTATTTTCATTATCAGGTTTGTCATAAGGGTATGAAGTAAAGGTGTTACTTTTTCAACTTAATGGAACAAAGTGACCAGCCTGAACATGTTCATTAGCTGGTGGTACTATCTTGAGTAAGGACGATTTTAAAAAGTATATTCAGAGTCTAAGAGTTACAGGGAAGTTTTATGAAATACCCAGTAAGAACTTCAGACAGCCACATCTTTTTTTGTTTGTTTGTTTCAGAAGCCCAGTCCTTGAAGCGCTCAGTTCTGAGAACTGTTAGGGAAAGACAAAACTCTTCTGGCAGGTACTGAGTTGTCTGGTTTGTTATGACTCTGCATTGGTCCCAGGAATGTTAAGAAGCATGTTTCCTTGCGAACCACACTTTAATAAAAAGATGAGTATGGTTAAATCCGGTCCCAAGGGGAAGCTAAAAAATAAAAATGTGTATATATTGGAAAACCTAGTGCTTCTGTAGCCAATTCTGCCAGGTACACAGAGGAAGCATTTCTGGAAGGTTTTACACCAATCCTGTCTATTCTGATTAGGATGGCAGTTCCTAGCTCTTTCAGTTATGGCTTTTCAGTTTTTCCATTAAAGATCACGGCTTCTCAGAACACAAACCTCTGGTGTGTTTCTAATCCCTTGGAGTCTTGCTGATGGCAGGCAATCCATTGGCATGCAATCCACATCCTGCATCATATCTTTGCCTAATTTTTTGGTGTGAAATTCCAAGTTTTGTAAGTCTAGTCTTTCCCACATGATCCCATACAGCTGCCTTCAGATCCAGAAAATACTTAGACAGGAAGCAGAAAATGAAGTCCTTTGCTTTCTGGAATGTAAGGGGTAAGAAATTCCTGGTCTATAATCTAGAACAAATATCATTTATTCCATTTCCTTTTGGAAAAGGTACACATTGTTGGCCAGATGTAATTGTTACCACCCAGAATTCTGATTAAGAATAAGAACAAAAAAGAGCCTGATTTTGTCAGGAAGGCTAGGTTAGTGTTTGAGCTCTTCCACTAACTGTACAGCCCTGGGTAATCATATAAACATCATGAGAAATGGATTTCCCTTTGCAAAAATAAAATGATCAGATGTATTAGTATCTAAGCCCTTCCTAGCTTTCACAATCCAGAAGATTCCGGAGAAAATGAAAATATCTTGTCATAGGATTCACAGTACTACCCCATATGACCAGTAGATGTCAGACTCGCATTATAGTCTGACATAGATATGTACTGTGATACTGGTAGCCCCAATAGTGATGAAGCTTATCAAGGTAGGTATGGTATAATAACCATTAAATAAAATGTTGTTCTTAATCAGAAAGTTCATGGACTCCCTAGGCAAAGGTTGTTTCTACTACACCTGATGAGGTAGCCACACTTGCACAATTGACATCCTTTCAAACTATGCTTTGAAAAGCAATAGACCCATTGGCACAAAACATATATTTCTTCTTTCACTCACTCTCATTTATTAATTCATTCAACAACTATTTGCTGAGTTTACTATGTTACAGGTCCTGAGATAAGGGCCAAGGATACAGAAATAAACATAAAAGATTCAGTTCCAGTACTTGGAAGCTTTTTCTCCAAAGGGATAAACATGCTATTAAACAAGTCATTGTCATTATAATGAAAGTCTAAAGAAAACTACATAATAAACCATGTAACAAGCATGTTGTAGGGAGAGGAGTATCAAGAATAACTTCCTCAGTTAAGTACTGTATATTTAAGAATGAGTTAGGTTTGGGGGCACCTGGGTGGCTCAGTCGGTTAAGCATCTGACTTTGGCTCAGGTCATGTTCGTGGGTTTGATCCCTGCATAGGGCTCTGTGCTGACAGCTAGCTCAGAGCTTGGAGCCTGCTTCAGATACTTTGTCTCCCTCTCTCTCTGACCCTTTCCTGCTCATGCTCTCTGTCTGTCTGTCTGTCTGTCTCTCTGTCTGTCTCTCTCTCTCAGAAATAAATTAAAAAAAAAAAAGAGACAATGAGTTAGGTTTGGTTTAACAAGAAACTATTTGAGAAAAGAAGTGATGCAGGCAGAAGAACAGCATGTGAGAAGATTCATAGACAAGAGAAGGTGAAGAGTATTCCAGAAGCTAAAGGAAGCCAGAATGACTGTGGCACAGACCAGGCAAAGCATGCTATCAGATGAGGAGACTAGATTTCAGGGGGCCTTCCAGGCCATGAAAAGGAGAAAACCGGTTTCACAGAATTCTTCATTTCCTGACAATCCTGTTGGCAAGGGCAATTTCATCAGTTCAGTGAGCTGGCATCTTGGTGAGTTTCATCCAACAGTAAAAAAGAAAACAGGCTCATTCTGAATGTGAAGTAGAGGAGAGTAACTTGGAGATCTGGAAATCAAAATTAACTTTGATCAGTTTAGACCAAAAGAATATTCATAGAATTTCTGACATCAGTTAATATCACTTGTTAGTCAGCACTCAACCACTATCATGTAAGTGTACCATTGGTTTAATTCCCTTAACACTAATTGTAGCTACCTGTATGTCAGACAAGGGGATTGCCACATTCACTGCAAGACTTTGCAAACACCTTTGCAACCACAGATCCTGTCTAAAGAGGCCTGTGTCACCCCTTATGGGCTCATTTTGACTCTGTATCAATTAAGCAATTGTTTTTCTGTGAAAATATCAGCTCTTCAACAACATAGCTGCTTAGCAAATGACACTGTGAATTAGTTCTTGGAGTGTTTCTACACAGTAGAGGGAACAAGTAACATGCCATTATGGATTTTCGGGCTGTAAAATCAAGGCAGGTATTAGATTTGGAAGAATTACAGGCTAAAGAAAGTCTATCACTTAATTTTAAAAAGCAAAGTTAGGTTTGTGATCTGCTGTGAATCTTGGAGTTCAAGTGAAGAAAGTAGCCAATATTGTACCTGTGAACTTAAATGACTAGTTCGTACACTGCCTCGTCCCCCACTTCTCTTTTAAATGCTCATAATAGTGAGTTTTGTGTACCTAGACATTTACTTTAAAGCATGTAAAATCCAAAGTCAGTGACTCTTTTTCTCGCTGCCTTCATGTGGAGCTATGCACATTTATATAACACAAATTCTGTATGTAAGAAATCAGAAATGCTTTGGGGCTAATGGAAATTTCTCATTTAGTTTGTAGGTACACTCTTAGATCACTCAGTGAAAAAAATCAAGAATTATTTATTTTCAGGACCTGGATGCAGTTTGGCAGAATACAGTGACCAGTCATTAATTTTACACATCTTACTTAATCTAACATACGTTTAACTGAAGATTACTATAAATATGAGTATTTATTTGGTGATATAAACCCAGAGTCTTAGACAGTTTTATTAGCATTTGTAAATATTTGTGTTCCAGATGCAATCATATTATAGTTTTGTGTATACTCACACATAAAATTCATGAGGCTACTTATTTTATCAACTCAGCCATGCCCCCACTCTTAGCCAGAAAATATATTAGAGATGATAAAAATAAGGACTTGCCAGTAGTTCAGCCATATTGCTTCAAATAGGATCCATTTTTACTAGAACCATCTTGCTTAGGGTCATTCTGACTCATTGGTGGATCAAAATGCCCTTTCCTCCCTAAACCACTCCTCTTTCCTTCCTGGCCCGAAACCCTCACCTTTAGAGATAATATCATGGATAATATCATCTGTTAATAGATTGTTTTTCACTGGAAGAGACATGAGGATGACCTTCTCATGCATTACACATAAACATGGGCTACCTGAATGTACAATTCTTAGTGCATTAATTAAACTCCACTTTCCTTCTTCTTCTACTCACAAAATGCAAATGTATCAACTCTAATTTATATAAAAAGTGAATTGTTAGCAAACCAATACCTAAAGGAGGAGAAGTAAAAAATAATATCCAATATGTCCCGTATTATTGATGCCAGGTCATGGTCTTCAAGAACTCCAAGGTACGATTCCAGAAAAGAGCCTAAAAAATCTTTCACTGATTAACTGAAGAATGATGATCTTACAGCAGTTACTGTCAGTGAAATGCTGAGGGGAAGGGAAAGAAGCAGCCCTGAGTAATTTCTTACAAAGTAGAAATGAAGATCGAAGTACTTTCCCTCACAAAACTGTGGGGACATGTCATCAGGACATGGAGTTTTCTTTGCATATGTGCAGGCTCCCCTGGCTCGACAAAATGGGGGCACATATATTGATGAAATAACTTTGAAAGGTCAGATATTGGAGGGACCAAAGAGAGCCATTTTTCTGTGTGTTGTTCTACCAAAGCTGAGAAAATGTTAGAATTAGGAGAGATTTATTTTAAGTCTTTCTCAGTTTCCATGTAATTGAACCAAATCCCAAGAGACTGAAGGTCATACAGGAGTTGTGATACAGACCTACTTGGGTTGTGGCTTGAACCCACTTTTTCTAGTGACTAGTGGGTCCCAATTTCCTCCACACTGCATAGTAAAGCAAGCAGGATAAGCAAGGGGAATAAAGTAATGACAGTTAAATTGCATGCCCAGGAATTCCTTACTTTGCTGAAATGCATACTTTGAGCAAAGTCAATTCCCCTGAGAAGAAACAATGAAGTGCAACCCTCAGATCACCCTTGACTAAATGATGTAATGGACATTGGTCCTTTGGTGGGACCTGTTGGATATAGTCTACAGTCCTTTCTCTAAGATAGTCCCTAGTCTAGGATCTATGATGTTTTTGTTTTTTGTCCATTTGCTTTATATACATGCACAATCCTGGACCCCATGTCACTGTTGAAATTCCTGATCTCCTCCTTCTTTTGGCCAAAATAATAGTTGCTTCCATATGAAACATGTACCTTTTAAATTTTGTCTTTCTTGGCCAGATGTCTTTTGCTCTCTAGCTATATAATCTTGTTAAGCCTATACAAGTCATCATGCTGAGGGGGGCTAAAAAGCACTCCTAGTGCTATCCTTCCTTAGCTAGCCACCATGTCCTGACTATCTGTTCAGCAGCACAATGGAAAGAGGAATTGGAAGATAGAACTTAAATCTTAGCTCTATGACCTTGAGCAAGCGTCAGTGTTGTTCAGCTTCAATGTTCTCATCTATAAAACACTGTTTAAAATCCCTCCTGTCTATGCATTACAGACTGGTGAGGTCCAAATGTGGAAAGGTATGTGGAGGTGCTTGATAAACTGAAACCACTTTGTAAATTCAATGCACTGAGTAGGAATCTGAAGCCAGGTATGGAGAATTCCTAAATATTATTAAGATCCATGCCCTGGTCACTCCCTGCTCAAATTACTCATAGAACCAGCTGTGCCTCTAAGTTTTCTGGCTGAGAATCGTCATCTTCATAGAAACACACAATTTTACACTGCCCTTAATATATCATAATGATAACCTCTTCCCACCACTGCTACTAACCCCAGAACAGAGGCAGTTCAGAAGAGAAACCACTTTTTCTCATGATCAGGCAACCATTTAAGTGGTCCTTACAGTGTTTTTCTTCCATAAGATGTTTGTCTGGTGCCTCAAAACTTTCCTGTGTTTCTCTTGACTATCTTGCTAATTCCTTGATATAAACTTCATCTGGTATCCCCACTTTTTTCCCACCATATGCCCTGTGCAATAGGAAAAAATGTTTTTTTTCCCTCATTGCCTTTTGAACCAAGAGTACCAAAATTTGGTGCCTGTATTTTCTGAATAAATTTCCTCTGAAACAAATCTTTGTAGCAAATTTCTCTTGAATCTGGTATATATCCTTTTCTTTTCATATATTGACCCTATCAATTCACATTTTCATTTTCTCACTCCTCTGACATCCTGACAGACAGTATAATTTGCACAGTGAATTAAAGAAGCTCTGCCTTTGCCCTCCATGGGAAGCCATCTGAACATAGGCCATACACCTGCCCTTTCTCACCCTGTGACATCTATAGGAAGAGCTCCACCAATCATGTTTCCCTCCTTGCAGACCCTGTTTATGCTTGACAATCTTAGACTACAAGTAAGATCAAGTGTTGAGCATTTGGAAGATAGTTTGAACTGCCAACTCAATCTGTTCAGAAATGTTGGGGAATAGGCATTTTCAAGCACATGAAGGGACATGAAAAATATTAAAAGTTTTAGGTAAATGGGAGCATTATGTATGTACAATAAATGTTAGAGGACACCTGGTAAAGTTCAGGTAGTAGCCCAGAAAGTTGCTGGAGGCATCCTGTATCCTAGGCTATGTTTTACCAGGGTTCTTCTGAGACTATGATTTTTTAATTTTTTTTTTTGTCCTGAAAAAGGATGAGTTGCATAGTTAAACATATTCCACAATAAGAAATATGTAGGGGAATTAGACATTTCTACATATGACAAACTAAAGAGAATGTGCGGTAGTTAATTTCAGTTTCTCATTCTTATTGAGAAAATGATGGGTCAGGAGAATAGTTTCTGTCGCTGGGCCAACAGCTGCCTCCACAGCCAGTGAGCCAGTGAGGTCAGACAAGCTGTGGTGGCAGAGATTACACCAGCTTTTTGCATTTGGCCTGGAATCCCATGGGGCATTCAATCTCCTCTCCTGTGGTGTCTTTGTGGGCCTTCCCCTCACAAATGCCTATTTGTTCTTCCTTAAAGCTCACAGGGTGTCAGAAGCCAAGACTGAGCCCTCGTTTGCATTCCTGGTGCCCACTGGCATGACCTCAGGAATCCTGCAGCTGCAGTATGAATGCAGCCATTTCATGGGTTAGCTGAGGGCTTAAGTGGAGTTGGATGGCACAGAATCCTCCCATTTAACAGCACTGTCAAATCTTCTACCAGAGTCAAACTAATGCTCTCTGGAAAAAAATCACTTGCTTGTCTGAAATGCCCACCTTGTGACTCTTTGCAAAGAGAGAGCATCAGAGATCTGGATACTGCTCCCACTGAACCGGCACGAGGCTTTGTAAACAGTGATCAGGAAAATATTGGTTAGACTGAATGATGGAAGTCAAAGTGGCAAAATCAGGACTTCTACATTGGTTGGTACTATAGGGGATGGAAAAAAATCTTTCTCCTCTACATATTTTAGCTTCTCTGGCCAGGGCTCCATAAGTTAGGCTGACAAAAGACATTTTAGGAAGAGAAAACAAACAAAAATATCATGCATTCATATGGAATACGTAAATCAAAGGGGTGGTTACAACTTGGGCTTATGTAACATCTTAACAAAGTGATATGACATCTCTAGAGAAGGGGAAAGATAGGACTGAGTTTTCAGGGGTGCAAAATTGTGAGAAGGACAATATATGGGGAGACTAATAGTGGATAAGAGCTAATTTTAGTAAAGTTTGTTATGTAGATACTTTTGGTGCTGTTTCTGGGCTGATAAGGGTCTAGAGTTGTCTCTGTTGATTAATTTCTGTTCTTGGTAGAGAGGGGAAAGGTCACTTTTACAATTTTATGTCCTGCTCTTAGACAAATAGGGAGAGGGAAGAAAGCTTTACTTGTATCTTCTGCTTCTCAATTGCTCAAAATAATCTTCATGCCAAAATAGCATATTTTGGGGTAACATAGTCTGCTACCCATCAGTACTATTTTTCTTTGTCCCTACCCTTATGCTTTGTCTCCATCTTTGGTTTAAAAAGATATGTCTTCTGAAAGGAATATTTTTTGGTAAGAGTAATAATATATGTTTCTTTATAGTCCAAGAAATCCCAGCCCTAACACAAGGCATATTGTTCCCACACAGCCAACAAACTGATCACTGCTAAAAGGCAAGTCTGAGTTCATCCACTCCTGAAAGAACGCTCAAAGACCTTTGACAGGTTCTGGAGTCTTCCATCACTGGCCTCTCCAACCCTCTTCGGTCAAAGTTTGTCACTTCTCTTCTCTGACACTATACTCTGAGCTCACCAAACTCCTTTCCATTTTCAGAACTACTTTGCTCTTTCTGCCACTGAACCTTTGCACATTCTGCTTTCTGTAATATTCTTCCTGCTTTTCATTGTGGGGCTAACTCCTACTCAGGCTGCATTTATCTTAGGCCAGTGTTTCTCAAAATTTGCTGTATATTAGAATCATCTGTATCACCTGTGAGAGTTTTTCATACTCTATACCAATTAAACCAGGATCTCTGGATATGGAAGCCAGCCTTAAGTAATTTTTTAAAATGGCCCAGATGATTCTGTTGTGCAGTCAAGTTGGGAAGCATGGTTTACAGAGGTATTTCTCACACTTGAATGTACATAGGAAGCACCTAGAGATATTGATGTAGATTCTCAGTTCATCTGAGATGAGATTGAATTTCCACATTTCTAACAAGTCCCCAGGTGAGGCCAATAATGTTGGTCTGAGTGACCTTTGTTCCTCTAGTACAGTGTTTCTCAAAGTGTTTTCTCCAGGCCAGCAGCATCAGCATCATCTGTAAACATGTTAGAAATGCAAATTAGAAACTCTGGGGTGAGGGTCATTTTAACAAGCCCTTCAGGTGAGCCTATGAGCACTCACGTTTGTATTGCTCTAGGAAATAGTCCCGAGATGCCAAGATTCAGTTGATATCTCTCTGTTGAGCCTCCTTTGTTTTTCCAGAGCAATCTGTGTTTCCCTCTGCTGTAACATAAATTATACGTACTGTTTACTTGTGTATTCATTGGCCTATATCCCAAACAGAGGCAAAAGCCTGTGATTGTTGGTCCCATGGGATCCCCATGACCTCGCACTATGGCTGACACCTAATAAGCACTCAGTAAATATTTGTTGAATGTATTACAGCACAGAAAGTTAAACTGCAGCTCATTTGGTCATTCTTTCCAGGTAATTTCTTTGTGACTGGCATAAAGAATGGCGAAAAGAGAAAGAACAAAATTATAAAATACCATCAAGGGCATCTTTCTGTCTGCAATCTGTCCAAAGAGTGTCCCTTAAAGGGCAGGGTCCAGGTTTCCATGATTGCTCTCTCAAGTGATGCTACAAGTGGCAGTTTAATAAATACCTTTCTGTGAGGAGGCTGAGCCTGGCAAAAATAAAAATTGGCGAAGGGGGAGGAGTGGTTGTCTGGAAGACTTTCTGCTACTACCTAGCAGTAGTTTTTTCCCTTTTATCATGCAGCATGATGAAAAGAGAGAGCAATTCAGATTCTTTTCACACTACACTGTCTGAGGTTTTCTCCCTTACCTGATGGGTCATCTTTGAGATATTCCTCCCACTGGAAGCATCTCCATTTCTGACAGGGAACAAAGATGAAGTCCTGCATGCCCATTGCTATGGCCCATAAGCACTATTTTTTTTTTAGCAATAAGATAAAAGGAGAGAAACTCTGGGGAGTGTCACTAGCAGAATCATTTTGGTTGGTATAATTCTGTTGGAAGAGGCAGAATTGCATCTATCAGGAGAGGCATAGCAGGCATCCATCATTATCCCTGGCATCACAGGCTCAATTCCAGGCCAATGAATTTAGACTCTCTGAGAACAGGGCCAGGACATCTGCATTTTAAATGTGCCTCAGGTGATTCTAATGTGCAGCTTAGAGTCATTGGCTTGATCTTAAGACTAGGAAGGGGCTTACAAATCACCTAACCCAATGCCAAACAATGGTTAAAATGAGTGAACTAGATCTCTACTCAGAATAAAACATCACAGTGTGGAGTGGAAATAAACAAGATGCATGATACAAGTGCAATAAGATACAAATTATAAAAATGCACCCCCAATATTGTATGTTCTCTCTTTTGTTTATGTTTAGGTAAAAGTCTTCAAGTGGATTAGAAGGACTTGCTTTAATTTCTTTCAGGTAGTTGCCACTGGGGGAGGCAAAGGGGTCAGGGAGCAAGGAGGAAGGGGCTATAAGAGGAGTCTATTTTGTCTTGCTTTACTTCATTTATATTTTGAAAACAAGTCTTGAAACAAACATTATAAAATGTTAACAATGAGAAAAATGTTAACAACGGTCTCTTCTGAGTGGAAGGCTTGTACACAATTATATTCTTTTGTGCTTTTTATATTTTCAAAATGTTCTTAAAGCAAAAATGATAATTAATTTTAAAAATAAAGATCTAGCACCCAGCGTTTTCTAAGTGAGAACTATGAGGCCCGGAAGTGTAAGTGACGTGATAACTGTGTCAGCGGCAGGGACCCGAGCTCTCTGCCATTGATCTCTGCTGAGTCACAGATCACCCTGCCTGGAGAGCCCTTCTCTGCGCCCTCACAGCACCCCCTTAACCTCTTCTGCTAGTGGATCGCAGCCTGCCCCACGTAGGGGTTCTCAGTTCGGGTCTGCAGGCTGCTTTCTCCGTCTGGGCCTCTTTCCAGTGCAGAGCATTCAGTAGCGGAGGCGAGCCAGGTCCCTGGGCTCCTCCTGGGCATCTCCGCGGGACCCCGCTAGGCTGCCGCACTAGCTACAGCAGAGGCAGCCTCGGGTGGGCGTTCCCGAACGGGAACCTTGGAAGGAAGGCAATCAGTTTGCTTGTATCCAAGCTGAAAAGTCCCCTCTGAAGGCAGAGACTCAGACATAAAGCTGGATGAATGTGCTTTGCCGCAGAACACGCAGCTTGATTATTGCTCCGGGCAGAGAAAGGCATAGAAATGAAATCGGGAGACTGGAGAGATCTGCTCTTTTGATNGGTGTCAGTGACGCATATTATTTTCTCTTCGTAAAAAGCAAACACACAGTAGCACATACTGAATACTCCCCCCCCTACCCCCTCCATGTTCTGATTTGGTTGGCTCACCTGTCACTAAGCTATTTGAAAGCGCTGGGTTTCCCCTCTTCCTTAGCAAGCCCTGTTATAAAAGCAAGCCAGTGCCTGTGAACAGTTGAGAAGCCATGTTCATCAAGTAGGAGTACAATCTGAAATTATGCCAGGCAATCAGAGGCTTTAATGGATGAATAACTGTCAAAGCACAGCAGGGCGTTTGATAACCTCTATGGATGCTTATTGTGAGTAGAAACCACAAGGTGAAAAAAGAGACAGGGATGGATAAGTTTGTGTTTCTTTCCCTTTCTTGCCTTTGAAGGATTTGACAATAACTGCCAAGTACTCCCTAAGGACAGTGCTCTTAGGTGCAAGCAGGATTCTGGTTTAAGGAGAGGAAGACAGTCATGTAATTAATGAAGGAAAAGCAGAAATTGAGGGGGGGGGGCAGGGCCATACATTTTGTCCAGGAATTTAAAGCACAAAAATCCCATGGAAAGAAAGGGAAAGGAGCCCTTAATCCAGTGTCCTTAGAGGAGGAACTGGAGAAAGTACGATGAAACAGGTTCCCCATCCAAAGTCTCCAAACAGAAAATAGGGAGATAGAAGTATCTGCTTCATTTGTTGAATCAGTCTCTCCCAGGATTTTGCCAGTTCCAGCAATTGAACTCAAGTGGTATGCTAGGCATCAAAGTGTTTTACTGCTGGATTGTAGGAGGAGGAATTTTCCTCAGTGCCTAGATGGAGGAAGACATTGACTCTGTAATGCAGAGACCTAGGATAGAGATCTATGTGCATGCCAGCTCTAGCTGAGTGACAGTGGTTGGCTGGAGCATTCAGGTAGGAAGGGTTTAATGCCAGATTCAGGCTCTAAATGAGAAACCGAAACTGACTGATTAATAATGTCTGTCTCAGATGTGGGATGCTAAGGGCAGTATTCTTCCTGTTTATCATCTCTGCTTTGAGATGCTTTCCCTTCTGTAGTAGCACTGCCACCACTGACACCAGTGTAATAATTTTAATATGTTAATTTTTGTTTTAGAGTCTTCTGCTAAGAAGATTTCAGCCTAAAAGGGAAGGCAAAATTGGTTAGCAATACTATTTTTCCCCTAAGCCCTCTAGGTCCTATGGAATTGGCCAACTTGATTCAATCACATTGAAATGGTCTTCTACTGGCTTGCCTCAGTGACCAAAATGCCTACATATCTTTGTTCTTAGGTTCACCCTTTGAATATTAAACAGACCCCAGTACTTAGGCTCATCTTTCCAAAATTAAGCAACTGGCAATTTGCTATATGGCTAAAATAAATGTTCAGTGAATAAGTCTACTTTCAAGGGTCTGATATAGACAGTTTTGAGCACAAATCCAATTACTCAGTGGGTCCTTGGGCTTCTCCAGCACTAATAACAGTTATCGTGCAATAAATAAGGAAAAGAAGCAGGAACAGAACTCTGCCTCCAATGTCTTGCTGCCTGTGAGAGGAAGGAAATGCCCAGAAAGAATGACTTAGTCCTTGAATGCAGACAGAGATGAGTAGAAGGACAGAAGAGGGACTCTGGAGAGAAAATAATATGGGAGGGATTCAAGTCCTTATTGCAGACAGCCCCACTTGACAAAAATGTGAAATACTTAAGCTTGTCTTTAGAGCCTGTCATCCAGATCCTAATTCCTGCTCCCTGTACACAGTAAAAAGAACTTAGCAGATGTCATTAAGTGTGAAATTATCTTGGAGTATCTGAGTGGGCCCAATGTAATCTCAAGGGTCCTCATCAGAGGGAAACAGGAAAACCACAGTCAGCGAAGAAGATATAATAATGAAAGCATATGTGAGAGTTACCAGAGGCCACAGGGCAAAAGACATTGGGTAGCTTCTAGAAGTTGGCAAAGGTGATGAAGATTCTTTCCTAAAGCCTCCAGAAGGAGCACAGTACTACAGACCTATTTTACACTTCTGATCTCCAGAGCTGTGAAAGGATAGTATGTGTTGCTTTAAGCTACTAAACTTGCAGCATTTTTAAAAAGGATATAATGCAATTTATTTGCTTATTTTTAAAATTTTAATTCCTGTATAGTTAATATACAGTGTTCTCTTAATTTCAGGTGTATGATATAGTAATTCAACTCTTCCATATACTATCCTGTGCTCATCACAAGTGCCCTCCTAAATCTCCATCACCTGTTGAACCCCTGCTCTCTCCTCAGTCTGGCAATCATCAGTTCTCAAGAGTTGAGTCTTTTTGTGGTTTCTCTTTCTCTCTCCCTTTCTAGTACTTGTTTGTTTTGTTTCTTACATTCCACATGTGAGTGAAATCATATGGTATTTATCTATCTCTGACTGACTTATTTCACTTAGCATTATACTATCCAACTCTATCCATGTTGTTGCAAATGGCAAGATTTCCTTCTTTTTAATGGCTGAGTAATATTCCATTGTATAATACATATATAACACTTCTTCTTTATCCATTGATCTATCCATGGACACTTGGCCTGCTTCCATAATTTTTCCATTGTAAAATATGCTGCTGTAAACATAGGGGTGTATGTACCCCTTTAAATTAGTGTTTTGTATTTTTTGGGTAAATACCCAGTAGTGCAATTACTGGATCATAGGGGATTTCCACTTTTCATTTTTTGAGGACTCTACATACCCTTTTCCATAGTGGCTGCATCATTTTGCATTCCTGCCAACAGTACAAGAGGGTTTCTTTTTCTCCACATCCTCATCAACACTTGTTGTTTCTTGCATTTTTGATTTTAGCCATCCTGACAAGTGTGAGATGATATCTCATTGTAGATTTGTTTGCATTTCCTTGATGATGAGTATTATTGAGTATCTTTTCATGTTTCTGTTGGCCTTCTGGATAACTTCTTTGGAGAAATGTCTGCTTATGTCTTCTGCCCATTTTTAATTGGATTGTTTGTGGTTTTTGGTGTTGGGTTGTATAAATTCTTTTCTTTAATGTTTATTTTGAGAGAGAAACAGAGAGTGTGAGCAGAGGAGGGACAGAGAAAGAGGAACACAGAGAATCCCAAGCAAATCCACGTTGTCAGTGCTGAGCCACATGTGGGGCTTGATCTCACAGATTGTGAGATCATGATCTGAGGCAAAATCAAGAGTTGGATACTTAACCAACTGAGCCACCCAGGCACTCCAAGTTGTATAACTTTTTGCTTTTTAATGTTTAAAAAATCATGTTTATTTATTTTGAGAGAGAGAGAGAAAAGGAGAGAATGAGCGGGGGAGGGGCAGAGATCAAGGGAGACACAGAATTCAAAGCAGGCTCCAGGCTTTGATTTATCATTGCAGAGCCTGATGTGGGGCTTGAACCTATAAGCCATGAGATTATGACCTGAGCTAAAGTCAGATGCTTAACTGACTGAGCCACCCAGGCACCCCTATAAGTACTTTATATATTTTGGATGCTAACCCTTTATTGGATATTTCATTTGCAAATATCTTCTCTCATTTTGTAGGTTGATTTTAGGTTGATTGTCTCCTTTGCTGTGCAGAAGATTTTTATTTTGATGTAGTCCCAATAGTTTATTTTTGCTTTTGTTTCTCTTGCCTCGGAAGACATAACTGGAAAAATGTTTCTATGGCTAATGTCAGAGACACTACTGCCTGTGCTCTCCTCTAGGGTATTTATGGTTTCAGGTCTCACATTTAGGTTTTTAAGCCATTTTAAGTTTATTTTTTGTATATGGTGTAAAAAAGTGTACAGTTTCCTTCTCTTGCATGTAGCTGACCAGTTTTCTCAGCACCATTTGTGGAAGAGACTGTGTTTTTTCCCATTGGATATTGTTTTCTGCTTTGTCAAAGATTAATTGACCATATAGTTGTGGGTTCATTTATTGGATTTGTATTCTGTTCTATTGATCTGTCTATTTTTGTGCCAATGCCAACCTGTTTTGATTGTTAGAGCTTGTTATATAACTTGAAGTCTGGAATTGTGATACCTCCAGCTTTGATTTTCTTTTTCAAAATTGGTTTGGCTATATAGGGTTTTATGGTTCCATATACATTTTAGGATTGTTCTAGTTCTATGAAAAATGCTGTTGATGTTTTGATAGGGATTGCACTAAATGTGTAGATTGCTTTGGGTAGTATAGACATTTTAACAGTATTGATTCTTCCAATTCATAAGCATGGAATATCTTTCCATTTCTTTGTGTCATTTGCAATTTCTTTCATCACTAGTTTGTAGATTTCAGAGTAAAGAATTTTTATCCCTTTAGTTAGGTTTATTCCTAGGTATCTTATTATTTTTGGCACAATTATAAATGGGATTATTTTCTTAATTTCTCTTTCTGTTGCTTCATTATTAGTGTATAGAAATGCAACGGATTTCTGTACATTGGTTTTGTATCCTGTGACTTTACTGAATTCACTTATTATTTCTAGTACTTTTTGGTGGAGTCCTTTGGCTTTTCTACATATAGTATCATGCCATCTACAAATAGTTAAAGTTTTACTTTTTCCTTACCAATATGGATGCCTTTTGTTTTTGTTGTCTAATTGCTGTGGGTAGGGCTTCCAGTACTATGTTGAATAAAAGTGGTGAAAGCTTATATTCTTGTCTTGTTCCAGACCTTAGTGTATATATCACTGTGTGTTTTATTATGTTAAGGTATGGTCCCTCTAAAACTACTTCCATTAATTTTTTTATTAAAAAACTTTTAATGTTTATTTTTAAGAGAGAGAGAGAGAGAGCAGGCAAAGTGTAGAAAGAGAGAAAGACACACAATCTGAAGCAGGCTCCAGGCTCTGAGCTGTCAGCACAGACTCCAATGTGGAGCTTGACCTCACAAATTACAAGATCATGACCTGAGCCTAAGTCGGATGCTTAACCTACTGAGCCACCTAGACACCCCTAAACCTACTTTTTAGAGGGCTTTTTTAAAGTCATAAATGGATGTTGTACTTTCTCAAATGCTTTTTCTGCATCTATTGAAATGATCATATGGTTTTTATTCTTTCTCTTATTGATATGATGTATCATGTTTATTGACGTGTGAATATTGAACCACTGTTGCATCCCCAGGAATAAATCTCAGTTGATTGTGGTATATGATTTTTCTTTCTTTTTTTAATGTTTTATTTCTGAGAGAGAGAGAGAGAGGGAGGGGGAGAGAGAGAGAGAGAGAGAGAGAGAGATAGCATGAACAGAGGAGGGTCAGAGAGAGTGGGAGACACAGAATCCGAAACAGGCTCCAGACTCTGAGCTAGCTGTCAGCACAGAGCCTGACATGGGGCTCAAACCCACGAACGGTGAGATCATAACCTGAGCTGAAGTCGTATGCTTAACCACTGAGCCACCCAGGCGACTGTATGATTTTTTTAATGTATTGTTGGATTCTGTTTGCTAGTATTTTGTTGAAAAGTTTTTCATCTATGTTCATCAGACATATTGACCTGTAAATTCTTTTTGTTTTTTCTTACTCCTTCCCTCCCTCCCTCTCTTCCTTTCTCTGTTGTCTTTATCTGATTTTGGTATTAGGGCAGTATTTGCCTTGTAGAATGAATTTGGAAGTTTTCCTTCTTCTATTTTTGGAATACGTTGAATGAATAGGGATTAACCCTCTTTAAATATTTGGTAGAATTCTCCTATAAAGCAGCTGGTTCTGGACTTTTGTTTGTTGGGAGTTTTTTGATTCCTGATTAAATCTCCTTGCTAGTAATTGTCTGCTCAAATTTTCTATTTCTTCTTGCTTCAGTTATGGTTGGTTATATGTTTCTAAAAATTCATCCATTTCTTCTAGGTTGTCTAACTTGTTTGCATATATATGTTTTTCATGATATTCTCTTACAGTTGTTTGTATTTCTGTGGTGTTGGTTGCTATTTCTCCTCTTTCATTTCTGATTTTATTTGATTCTTCTCTCTCTCTCTGTCTCTCTCTGGTGAGTCTAGAGTTTATCAATTTTGTTAATCTTTTCAAAGACCAGCTCCTGGTTTCATGGATCTGTTCTATTGTTGTTGTTGCTATTGTTGTTTTTAGTTTCTATATCATTTATTGCTGCTCTAATCTTTATTATTTCCTTCCTGCTGCTGGTATTGGGTCTTATTTGTTTTTCTTTTTCTTTTTTTAAAGTTAGGTTGTTTATTGCAGATTTTTCTTGCTTTCTGACATAGACCTGTATTGCTATAAGCTTCCCTCTAGACCTACTTTTCCTGAATCCCAAAGGTTTTGGACACTTGTGTTTTTATTTTTGTTTATTTCCATGTATTTTTGATTTCTTCTTTGATTTCTTGGTTGATGTAGTAATTACTTAGTAGTATATTATTTGAACTCCATGTATTTGTGGTCTTTCCAGATTTCTTTCTTATGTTTGCTTTCAAATTTTGTAGCATTGCAGTCAGAATAGATGCATGGCATTACTTCAATCTCTTTGAATTTATTGAGGCTTATTTTGTGGCCTATTGTAATCTGTTCTGGAGAATTTTCCATGTGCACTTGGAAGAGTGTGCATTCTGTTGTGTTAGGAAAGAATGTTCTGAATATATCTGTTAAATTAATCTGGTCCAGTTTATTATTCAAAGCCACTGTTTCCTTATTTGTTTTCTGTTTGGATGATCTGTCCATCAATGTAAGTAGGGTGTTAAAGTTCTCTACTATTATTATATTATTATCAATTAGTTCCTTTGTGTTTGGTATTAACGATTTTATACTTGGGTGTATAAATATTTAAAATTGTTATATATTCTTGTTCAATTGTTTCCTTTATAATTATATGGTGTCCTTCTTTGTCACGTTTTACAGACTTTGTTTTAAAGTTTATTTTGTCTGATGTCTTTGCTTCCTTTTGAAAAGAAATACATGATAAATGTTTCTCTATCCTCTCACTTTCAATCTACAGGTGTCTTATGTCTGAAATTAATCTCTTGTAGGCAGCATAGGGATGAATCTTGTTTTCTTTTTTTTGTTTTGTTTTGTTTTTTTAATCCACTCTGTCATCCTAAGTCTTTTGATTGGGGCATTTAGTCCATTTACATTCAATGTAGCTATTGACAGGGGCACCTGGGTGGCTCAGTTGGTTAAGTGTCTGACATTTGATTTTGCCTCAGGTCATGATCTCCTGGTTTGTGAAACTGAGCCCTGCATTGGGCTCTGTGCTGACAGTGCAGGACCTGCTTGAGATTTTCTTTCTCCTTCCCTACAAAACCTACAAAAACAATCACAAAACAAATAACAAAATGTCAGTAAGTACATTTCTATCAATTACTTTGAAATTAAAAAAAATTCATGTTTATTTATTTATTTTGAGAGAGAGAGCACATACACGAGCGAGCAGGTAAAGGGCAGAGAGAAAGAGATATACAAGCCCAAGTATGCCTCTTGCTGTCAGCATGGAGTCTGATGTGGGGCTTGATCTCATCAACCATGAGATCATGACCTGACCCCAAATCAAGAGTTGGACGCTTAACTGACTGAGCCACCTGACACCCCCGTGCTTCCTATTCTTTTACTCTTACTTACAGTTTTTGTTTTCCACTCACAGAGTCTCCCTAAACATTTCTTGTAGGTCTGGGGTAGTGGTCATGAATTCCTTTAACTTTTATTTTTCTGGGAAACTCTTCATCTTTTCTTCTATTCTGAATGATAGTCTTGCTAGATAAAGTATTCTTGCCTGTGCATGTTTCCCTTTCAGTACTTTGAATACTTCATGCTAAAATTTTATGCTGAAAAATCACAAACCACCTTATGTGGTTTCCTTTGTATATAAGTGTCTTCTTTTTTCTTGCAACCTTTAAAATTCTTTCTTTATCACTATGTTTTGCCATTTTAATTACTATATGTCATGGTGTGGACTTCTTTGGGTTTAGTTTGTTGGGGGAATCTCTGAGTCTCCTAAATCTGGATCTCCATTCCACACCCCCCCCCCCACATAAACACATTTGGGAATTTTTTAGCTATTATTCCTTCAAAAAAATTTTCTGTTTTTCTGTCTGTCTCTTCTACTTCTGGGATCCCTATAATGCGACTACTGTATGCTTGATGGAGTCACTGAGTTCTCTAAATCTATTCTCATTATGCATTATTTGTTTGTCTCTTACCTGATGAGCTTGATTGATTTCCATTACTCTATCCTTCAGGTCACTTATATATTCCTCTGCTTCCTGTTGCCTACTATTTATTCTATTATATTTTTAATTTTGTTTACTGAATTATTCATTTCTGATATGTTATTTTTTTATCTTTTTGTCAGGGGTCCCACTGATGTCCTCCACCCTTCTCTGAAGTCCAGTATCTTCATGCTCATTACCTTAAATTCTGTATTAAACATATTACTTTATTTCTGTTTCACTTAGCTCTCCTGCTGATTTTTCTTGTGTTTTCATTTGGGATATATCCCTCTGTCTCATCATTATGTCTACCTTTATGTGTCTATTTCTGCATATTAGGAAAGTCAGCTATACCTTCTCGTCTTGAAAGAAGTGGCTTTCTGAAGGAGAGGTCCTGTAGTTATCTGAGCACCAGGTCTCCTGTTCACTAGCACCTGGAACTTCAGGGCAATCTCCTTTATGCATTGCTCACACTTTGCTACTGTGTCCTAGTCACTTTTCCTTTAGGTCCAGACATCTGCAGGGACTTTCTGACAGTTGTGAGCTGTGCTTGCATTCTGTGATGTTAGTGAGACCTAGGTAGGTTGGCTCTGAGGGATTGTGACCACAGAAGGCTTTGGGGCAATGCAGAATTGTTAGCAAAATTTGCTCTGAGCCACCAGTCCCAGGTTTGATCCCCTGGAGCATGGTGGCAACCCGTGGTGGGGTGTGGCATTCAGCAGTGTTGGGGGCCAGGGGCACACATCATCTATAGTATGGTGGCTGGGCATAACCCATGGCATCTGTGTGTACAGTGGCTGGGCAGGGGGTGGAATGGGTGGGGTGAGCAATGTCTGTGCACGTGGTGGCTGGGTTGCGTGTACACGACATTAGCAAAATTTGTATTAGGGCACTCATTATCTGAGGCCAAATCCTCTGATGTGTGGTGGCTGCTGAGGGTCCAGCACAAGGAGATGGTGGTTGGGTGGGGCACATGTAGAGTTAACAAAATTTGCCCTGAGCCTAGGGCTGGGGTCAGCAGGCTTGTAGTAGGTGGGTCCTCAGGAAGACTCATGGGCAGGTTAGGCAGCAAGTATTTGTGCAGCGCTGCTTCCTGCAGGTGGCTCTGCATTTTTGCTAGGGGCAAGGAAGGCAAATGGCACCTGCCAACTCCTTTGCTCCTAGAGAAGCTCCCCACAAACACATTATGAAATTAGTATAAGCAGACCTCCCTCCCATTGTGCAAACTGTTGCTTCTCCTCAGGCTGTTATCTCTTTAAGGACGGGGACCTGACTATTGCTGGGCCTCCCAGCTCTCCCAGGGCTAAATTAGCTGACTTTTAAAGCTCCAGGATCCAAGTCCTGCTGTTCATACACACTCATAGAATTCAGTCTCTCTGGTTTTCAAGGCCAGATGTTGTGGGGATTGGTTTTCTCCATATGGGCTTCCTGGTATTTTCCCTTCTCCACATCTGCAGCTCTGATCCACCACCCTTTCTGCCTTTCCTAACCTCTCTGGTGCAGCCTCTTGTCTACATTTAGTTGTGGAGTTTGTTCTGCTAGTCTTTGGATTGCTCTGTAGTTTATTTATGTAGATGTGAGTGATGTCTGGTTGTAAATGTGGAGCAAGGTGAGTTTAGCGTCCCCCTACTCTACCATCTTTGCAGCTCTTTCAGATAATCTCTTGTGGCACTTTGTTATAGCAGAAATAAGAAACTAAGACAGAGCCTCTGGCTCATTTATGGAGTATCTCCTCCATTCCTACAGCCTTCAGGGTTCTGGTAAGATCATTCCCATAAATACCTGTTCTTAGGAAAGAAGGCCCCATCATGCGTCAATTAGAATGACTTTTACTCACATTTTTCAATCAATTTCAGCAGTGTTTGGCTGATGGCAAACTTTGTCCATATTAAAGAAATTCCAAGTACAAGGACCCATTCCCAGTCCTTGTACATGTAAGGCTGCCAGTTTAGCACCCAGGATAGGAAGAATCTTTGAGGTGGGAAATGTCTAAAATTCAGCCTGTGAATTGTGTTTGCCATGAAAAAGTATCATAAGACCTGCAATTTTAAATAATTTTTTATTGCTCTGTGTCAGTTACCAGGCTATGATACACATCTTTATATTAACTCTCCATCTATCACATTGAGGGAAGGAATATACTTTAGGTGGATATATGAATAAATGCATTGGTATTGTTTTAGCCTAGTTAACTTGAAACACATTGAACATTTCCTTCAAAGAATTAGTTTGTAGGTTCCATGAGGCTAGGACTGGCTGTATCTTTTTTTGTTTTTTGTTTATTTATTTATTGTTGACAGAGAGAGAGCAAGCAAGGAACATGGGCAGGGGAAGGACAGAGAGAGAAGGAGGAAGAGAATCTCAAGCAGGCTCTGTGCTATGAGAACAGAGCCCGACATGGGGCTTGAATGCAAGAACCATTAGATCATGACCTAAGCTGAAATCAAGAGTGGGATGCTTAACTGAGCCATCCAGGTGTCCAAGAACTGGCCCTGTCTTTAACCTTCAATGAATTCTAGCAAATAGCTGAGCATCTGACACAGCGTAGACTTTCAAACAACAAACACCAGTTGATTAAATCAATGAATTAAAGAATGAATATTTGCTGGTGATAATTCACTACATGGAAAATAATACATGTAGAAAATACTAGAGATGATAGCTGATTTTTTGCAAGAAATATAGTGGTCTTTAAAATGAAAGAAAAAACAGATTTCACTGCATGCGATCCTTGGTATAACTACAGGAGATTTTAATTTTCTCCTTTATCCTTGTCTGTGTTTTTAAATTTTGCATATTGAATATGATTTCCATTTATAATCAGAAAAACAGTTATTTTTTAAAAATTAGATTCTTAGGGAATATGGTTAGTTGGCTAGCATTGGATGACTTTCCTTAGGGTGAAGGTTAGCTGTCAGAGGGAGGCATTAAGCTCATAAATATAGTTGATTATTGATTTCTGGTTTTCTTATAGAAAAAGTGACATGTGGAAATAGCCAGGAGGTATGTTTTAGTGTTGTGGTACGGAGGAATGACTGGGGTCTGTCCCTTACTAGCTATTTGACTGTGAACTAGTTACTTAGCTTCTCTCAACTCGGATGTTCTTATCTGTAAAATGAGGTAAACACACTTTACAGGACTATTTCGATGTTAAATGAGATTTAGATTGTAAATCATTTAGCCCCATGCTTGGCACATTATAACTGCTCAATACATGTTGCTCATACTGCTTTTATAAGGAACATCCTTGGCCTCGATGCTGACATTTTCTGCTGATATGCAAACCGATTTTTCAATGCACACAAATGGACAGCACTGGGATTTCTTGTGTTTTATTTTATTTATTTTATTTTACTTTATTTTATTTTATTTTTAGCAATGATTGGGAATGACTGAGTGATTAGGTGGTTAGAGAACATTATTAACCTCTCTGGTTCTCAATACTCTTTACTGTAAGAAAAGGAGATAGAATTGTAAGACCTTTAAGATTCCTCCTTGCTTTTTGGGGCGCCTGGGTGGCTTAGTCGGTTGAGCGTCTGACTTTCTCTTAGGTCATGATCTCCGGTTCGTGGGTTCGAGCCTCGCGTCGGGCTCTGTGCTGACTGCCAGCTCAGAGCCTGGAGCCTATTTCGGAGTCTGTGTCTCCCTCTCTCTCTGACCCTCCCCTGCTCACGCTGTCTCTCTCTCTCCTAGAAATAAATAAAAATATTAAAAAAAAAAAGATTCCTCCTTGCTTTAAGCTGTTATGTTAATAAGATTTACTTTTGCATTTGTAACCTTCATTTGAAGGACAATGACTTTCCATAAAATTAACTTTTTCTTATGAACTGCAATCTATTCCCTCCTACAATCTCTTATCCCAGATGAGCATCTGGGAACATATAAGAAAGATCCTAGTATCTGGCCAAATGTCTTTGCTGGAGGTAGACTCTAATTTTTTTTGATTGTTGTTATTTGGGAAAATTAAATTATATTTGTCTTAGAAATGGACTAGAGGATGAGGAGGGCTAGGAATAAAAAAAAAAAACAAAAACCAAGAGAATGCATTGTTAAAGTGAGTGAGAGCTAATTATTTCAAGGTAAGCAATGTCCAACTTTGTGATGGAGAATTTTAAGATTGTACTTCATTACAAAGGTATAGTAACTATTTGTTTTATAGATGACTGACCCATGGCTGCCCAGAACTACCAATTATGGTGCCATCTTGTGTAACTGCTCACTCTGTCCCTTTTCCTTCTCATCAAAACTTAACTGCCCAATGTTTTATTCCCCCTAGGGCCCTGCCTCTAGTTACTATGGCAACTCCCAGCTAATACAAGCTTAATGTGCCTTTCCTGCCTTCTCAAAAAAGAAGGATGTCTGGAGACCATCTCTTCCTGGAAGTGAAATGACAGTAATGGGGGAATCTCAAATTAATACTGAAAGAATGATATTTTGAAACAAGTAGCCTGTGGTACCTCTCAAATTGCAATATGGGAAACAGTCATCCTCCCTACCTACATGGTGCCTTGTAATTTTTGCTCTTTTCTTTATCTGCTGTTGTAACAATGACATGCTGGGTATGGTCTATCCTACAGAGAGCTACTCAAATGTTATGACTGCAAAGATGATATTCAAACCCAATCAACCAGCACCTCTTCCTGGACTCTTAGTAATGTAAGAAGAAATGACACTGAAGTAAAGTAAAACAAAACCAAACCAAAATAACAGCCCCCCCCCCAAAAAAAAACCTCAGTAAATAAAACCTCTGTCATTTTCTCATCTTGCACCTGACTAACTTCTTTTACACATGAGGGAGGTATTACCAAGCCACAATCCCCAGAGCTATGCTGTCTTGGAAATGCTAACTTGCAAAGTGGAAATATCTCAGCATTAAGGAGTAAGAGAGCTCTGGATGTGGAATGAATACAAGGCAAAGGAACCTTTGGCAAAATATTGCAATATATCATTAGTCTCATCCACTGGTATCCTGGTTCTAAGATTTCTCATCTCAGATACTCAGACTTCCAAACTCTCCTTCTCCCCAACACTATTTCCTAGTTGACATGCCCCAAAGAAAAACAAATGACTAAAAACAGTTTAATATTACTCATCCCCAGAGGTATTTGCATTTTGACATGAAATAGAGAGGTAGTTAAAAAATATAGTAGAATTTAATTGTAGAAGCAGGAGGGGATGGAATGGAATTAGACATAGAGATGATTCTATAGACCAATAAACTACAATGAATCCCATCTGTACTTCTGCTTTCGGGAAAGTTACCTCTCTAAAGTTTCATTTTCTTACCTATATTATGGAATCATGATTGTTCCTATCTCATAGAGGATGTTCAGAAGATTGAATTATATAATCCATATAAAGTGTCAAAGGATTGAGTAAATGTTTAATAAATGATGGTTCTCATTATAAATAAAGCTATAAGGAAAGGAAATTGAGACTGATTGTGGAATTTAAAACATCCTTTATTCATTTATTCAACAAGCTATTGAGATACTATTGAGCACCTGTCAAATGTGTCTAGGCACTGTTTTAAATGCTGGGCTGGGAGAACAACAGTGAACAAGATGGGCAAATGCTCTGCCATTATTGAGCCTACATATTAGTGAGGGAGGCGGGGAATTAATAAATATATGTGTAATATAGTTTCAGGCAATGATAAGTGTTATGAAGTAAAACAAGCATGATGAGGTGATTAAAAATGATATGGGGGAAGCTACTTTAGATGGGATGGTCAGGAAAGATTATCTCTGAGGAAGGTGCACAGGGCTTTAAATGAAATACAAGAATAAGTCAGATGAGGTTCTTTTGGAAAGACTCAGCAAACTGGTCATGTTTTGTTGGATTGTTTATTTTTCTGGGAATATCCTGCTACCTCTAGAATTATATAGATGGAAATTAACTGGGCTAAAGGTAAGATAGATATTGAATCTGAAATTAGGGCTAGGTGAAAGAAGGAAGCCAGAATTTTCTGATTTCTTATGTGCCAAGTGCTGTACTCTCTGCTTTAAACAGGTTCATTTTGTCCTTTAACCACATAATCATTCTCTCATTTTCCAGAACAGCCCATGATGTACCACTCTCCCAATGTGGTAACTGAGTCTTGAGAATTTTCAGCAACTTGCTCCTAAATAATAAAGGGCTGAAACAGAATTCAACCAGATCCCAACAATCACTGGTAAGTTCTCCAGATAATAGTATGACACAGCAGGACTGTGCTTTGAAATGCCTTGGAAAAGTAGTTATCTCCCACCCAAAATATATGGTCATGTGCTCATTGAGAATGAATCCAAAATCTCCAAGCCTTAAGTCTTTACTCAGCACAAGCATAGATTACAGCAATATGGCCCTGAGTCTTCTTTAAAAAGTGCATGGTTTCTACTTAAAAGCAGAGAGCTGCCCAGTTCAAGATTCACCCAGGAGAGATCTAGAGTGTTGGCATTCTACAGCTACAAGATGACATTCTATAGCTACCTTCTAATGCCAATATTTGTGGGCTCAAAGAATTTCACAGAAGAACAGTTGTTCTGCTCTATGGAGTTTTCAGAGGAGTTAATGCTTTTTTGAATGTGCAGTTAAGTGGAAGATGGCCAACATATGGGTCTTTGGTCACCTGTAGGAGACATAGGCAAAATAAATAAATAAATAAGAACTTTCTTATTGTGTAAGTAAATATACAAGGAAGTGATTGTAAAACAAAGAAAAAATGCTTGACACTTGGGAAATTTTACACTTATTTAAGATGCTGCTATTGTTTAAAATATTCTACCTGCCATTTTATCTTGTCTATTTAATCTATGAGGTTGGGGATTTTATTCCCTTTTCGCAGATGGAGAATCTGAGATGTAGAAACATTTGCTGAATTAGGTAATATTGGTCATCCAGCAAGGCTAGATTTGAGCCCATATCTGTCCAGATGGACCCAAGTCTCTACTATTCCAAGCTATCTCTTCTGGAATTTACCTTCATAATTGGCAGCATATTCTTTCAAATAACTCCACAGGTAGCTGACTATTATCCTTTCAAAGTAGATTTAATTTTGGAGAGTCGAATTCATTGGAAGTCAAGACTAAGTAGATGATTATATTGTATGATGTCATTTTTGTTAATTCAACAAAAAAAACAAATAAGAAGCACAAGACAACTTTTTGTTCTTCTTTGCTTTCTTCTAGTACAATATCAGTGTGTATTTTTTAATTTAAAATTATTTGCTGAAATAATTGATCATCATCTGTCTGTAGTTAGCATTAATTTTTTTAAATTGAATTTTCTGTTAGCAAGAACCCTGAAAGAATAGAATATATGACACGTGAGTTTTGACTGTAGAGTTAAGATGCAGAAAGATTAAGCCTCAGTGGACTAGTTCCAGGAAGGGAGGAAAGAGAGTGGAGGGGAGGTAGACTGGGGTCTGGAGGTGAGAGGATATGAGAGCAATGAAGACTTGCAATGTAGGACTAGACCTCAGGAAAGAGGCTGAAGGGGAGAGTATAGAAGGAGTAGGGAAACCTCTCTCACAGTCTTTAGAGAGAAAAGCACTCTGGGAGTAAAATATAATAAAATGTCACATGAAATGTACTTCCAGGAGCTATTTAGCACCTTGGAAGAGGCCATGATAACCTCATTTTGCCTCAGAGAGAGATATTTTTCTCACCTGATTCACTACGAAATTAACTCCAACTAAAATATAAATCCCTCTGTTTTTTGAAAGCCTTAATAACCTCCTTACCTCAAATGTAGTTGTGGCTGTTGAGGAATGATGATCTACCTTTAACCTCATTCATCCCCAATACCAGCAAAAAGAAAGTAATGAATAAATGTCTGAATACGCTTCAATTTATTCAGGCTACTCAGCTTCATGAAGTAGAAACATGCAGGCTTCTTTTTCCAGTTAAATGTTGACTGAGAGCAAGTACATGTTAAATCACGGAATTCTAAAAACATACATATAGAAACATGTACATTTTACTTTAAGTAGGGGATAATTTTTGGAAATGGAGCTTCAATAACATTTGTGCATCTATAAAAAGCAGCTCCAATTTTAGTGAGCCACCTTGAATATGTAATAAAATGTCAGCTTATAATTAATTCAAAATACTCTGTCATTGAATCGTAATGATACTTTGTGAGCATACATAAGCTTAATTGGGAGTAATGAAACTAAGGAGATTGAGATCCAGAGTGTTGTAAATAAAATAACAGTTAGCAGCTCCTGCAGTGTAAATTTAGATCACTGGGTAATATTGAAAAATTCCTAAGGTTTATTATGCATTGAAAGCCTCTCTTTTGTGTGAAGACAACAAAAAGATTATTAAGTCTCTCAACTGGGAGATCTTAAGAGTTTCAGGCCTGTGGGATCTCTCTGTTATTAGTTGGTATAAGATTGGTATGTCGGCTGACCCAGCAATCAGTGAGTTCCTCAGTTTGTAGTGGATGCATGAGTGGGTAGAGGACATTTGAGGGCTAGATATGATACTGTAGTGAAAAGAGATCTGCAAGTCCATGGACAACACATTTGACTTCAGTAATTTCAGTTTCCTCATCAGTAAAATGGGCAGAGTTTTTTGAGAATGAAATGAAAATGTGCATGGAGTGCCTTCATATAATGCCTGGCATGTAGGAGGTATTCAATAAATGCTATTGATTTTCCCATGCCCCCAGCACAGAGTGTCCTGCACAGTGTAAGAACAATAGATAATGGCTGACACGACTAAAGTGCACCCATTGAAATCAATTCCCCAAGGGGATGTCCTATATTCTCTAGTCAGACATTAAAGGAACAAATGAAACTCAAATCAGATTTAATATACAGTTAGGCTAATGGCAACAGAGAGACTGGCAAAAAAAAAAAAGAAAATCACAGGGTTGTAGTGGTATCATGTCAACTCCTTGCTTTCCCATGATGGGTTACCAAAGCTGAGGGAAGAAAAACACATATGTGGCATTCATTCTGCCATTTATCTTTCTCATGACCACAACTGTCTGCCCTCTCTATCGAGATAAGTCCTCAGACTCCTGAATACAGCATTTGGACAGGCAGACATTCATGATCCTTTAGCATTGGCACTTGTAAAAAGGCCTAAAAATTTGCTATTCTGGCAGAAGAGTGCAGCCCACTGCCTGACTGACCCTATTAGTTGTATCACAAAAGGAGAACACTATTCTTTCTTTCCCCTTTGTGAATCTTTCCTAGAGCAAGAGGGAAAGGGCTTTGTTTCTTTTTCTTTGTAAAGTGACATTTTTGTACGTAGGTTATTCCTTACTCCTGATATTTGATATTTGGATACCACTTCAGAATTTATTTAATATTTTAAAGTGCACTTAATCCTGATAATAACTATGGGTGAGAAGTGGGTTACCATATTATTACCTTTATCATAAAAAGGAAAAAAACCAAAGCTCTGAGAAATTAATACATTTATTTAAAGTGACAGAATAAATAAATGGCATAGCTGGAAGTTGAAAATTGGAGTACCCAATTTCAAAATATGGCAATTACTTAGAAACAAATCCTACCATTAATATGTAATGTCAGAGAGAAGAGTCAGTGATGGCACTTGACTGCTTCATAGAGGAGATGTCAGTTTTCAAAGAGAGGATAAGATTTGGAATCAACAGGACATAGCACAACCAAGTTCTAGACAAGGTACCATGAACAATGGTAAGAAAGTACTATTTTGTGGGCAAAACAAGCAATAATGGTGCATACCAGTCACAGGATGGAGACTTCATAACTGGTATGGGAGGTCATACAGGGATTCTGAAGAATATTAGGTGCTGAGTGGATCAGGAAGCTATATCCTCCAAGGGAAGGCTTTGAATGTAAGGATAAGCATTTTGAATTACTTTTTTTGATTACTTATCTATAATCTATACCCTTTTGGAGTTTGGATTTTGAATTTATATTTTTAGTTTGTCAAATATGGTCACCATCTAAATTTCCTTTCCTTGATCCTAAAATAATACCTTTTAAGATTCAATGTGGAAGGAAGAAGTCCTTTTATCTTGAGTTGGCAAATGTATCTCTCCATATTCTCCTGCTCTCATCCTGACTTTTTATACTGCTATGTTTTGAGGCCATTTGTCTTTCTTGGAGAATAAGAATATTGAATGCAAATTTAATATCTAAAAATCAATGTTTCATATATACAAATCCCAGCAAGTTAAATTTTATAAGGAAAGAAAATATCTCTTCAAAATCTCAAAGAATTAAATGACTCTGAGCTCATGAAATAACTAAAGATTAGGCCTAAACAAGAAATTGCAAGATTTTTGTGAAAAACATTTGTAAATTTTAATGAGAGATACAAAATATACTTGAACAAATGAAAATATCTTGTTTTCAGAAATACTCATCATAAATATATTAATTTATCTTTATATATATGTTTATATATCTTTATATATATTTAACATAATCATGATCAAATTGCCTTCAAGATTTGTTTTTAAGAACTAGATAAGCTGATGCTAAGTTCATACATATGGAAAAATACTAGAGAGAAATAGTGACCAGGAAATATTATGAAACAGAAGAGTAATGAGGTAGGCCTAGTTCTATCAAATAGTAAGCTATGAAAAGATAGTAATTAAAATAGACAAATTAATGGACTTAAAATACAGTCCAGAAATAGATACCAAACACATATTTAGGAACAGAGCCAAACACATGTGATAAAATTGTTATTATCAATGGAAAAAAGAAATGTTCAGCAATATTAAAAAATAGAAAAAGAAAAGGAAATAAAAGAAAAAATCAGAGAAGTTCTAAAAGAAGAAAATGTATATAGATACAGATGTATATCTACATACCTATCATCTATCTATCTATGTATCTATCATCTATCTATCTATGTATCTATCATCTATCTAGTTTGCAGACAGATGAAGGCTTTGCTAGGTATGACACAAAATCCAGAAATCATAGAAACTATCAATATATTTATTAAAGTAAATATTTTAATCTACAAGAAGAGTACAGCACTAATAATGTTAAATGGACTCTTGAAAAAAAGAATTTCAATCCTCTATTATAAACAAAAGACTCATTTTCCTAATTTATTAACTATAAGTAAGTATGAGAAAAAGTGATTCAATGGAAAAATCAGAAAAGATATGAGGAACCAATTCATAGGAAAATAAAGAGTTTTTAAACACATGAAAAGATGTTCAATCTCATTGATCATGAGAGAAATGCAAATTAAAACTACAGTGGTATTCCTTCTTCACCAGCAGAATGGCAAAGATAAACTAGTTTGATGCTGCATTATAGTAGTGAGGCTATGAGGAGTCCATTTCAGACATCAGTGGTAGGATAATGACCAGCACAATTCTGTGGATGGAATTTGCAGTATCTTTCAAAATTATAAATCCATATTCACTTTATCCCAGAAATTCTACTCCTAAGAATTTGTCCTATAGGTATCTAGTACATACATTTTAGAATATCCATTCCATGATTGCTTATAGTAGTAAAACATGAAAAAAACCTGTATATCTGTCAGTATGGTGCTGGTTTATTAAACTTGGTGGATGTATATAGTGAAATATTGTGCAGCTATTAGAAATTTAAAATAATGAGTTTTGAATATTAGGTCTGTTTTGACCACTTCACAACTCCAAGGTCTCTTTTCTTTTTGGCAAATCTCAAAAAGTTGTCAGGAAGATGGGAGAGACTATGAGTGATTACTTCTCTTTCCACTTAAATTCATTATAATAAAGAATAATTTATTAGAAGCATAATCTATTAAATTTTAGACAGGCAGAGTGAATACATTGTGGCTGCCCTTTAATGTACATCCTTGAGAGCGAAAAGGGGAGGATGAAAAAGATAGTTGTATGTCATAGCCAGAAATCTTCCTGCAAAATCCCTCAGGAGACATGAATAGAAAATACCCAGGTCCAGTTGTACAAGAGGTTGTATAACCTGCAATGCAGACTTAGAAAAAGAGAGATGGTCTAAGTACAGAATAGCAAGTGTCAGGACCAAGAGCCCAGAATTTAAGCCTGGGGTCCATGGTTTGCTGAAAGCACAATCCTTGACTTTCTGGTAGCTTATGATGCTTCTAGGTGCTGATATGGATGGGAGGAAGGGCAGCAGATAAAAGTCTGGGAGCCCTTTTCAGAGAGCTTCTCAGCCTTGGTGAATACCTACTCCTCAACAGCTTCCCATTCACACCACTCTGAAAGCATCCTTGGGAGGAACAGAGAGGGACATGGTGAACCCACATTTATGCAGATGTATCTTTTAATTACTCCAAGGTTTTTTTTTTAATTTATCTATTTTTTTACAAATAGTTTATTGTCAAATTAGTTTCCACATAACACCCAGTGCTCATCCCCACAAGTGCCCTCCTCCATGCCCATCCCTCCTCCCCCCCACATCCATCAGTCCTCAGTTTTTGTCAGCATTCAAGAGTCTCTCATGGTTTGCCTCTCTCCCTTTCCCCCACCATTTCCGCCCTTCTTCTCCCCCTTGTTCCTCCATCAAGTTCCTCCTAATCCTCCTATACGTGCAAACATATGATATTTGTCCTTCTCTGCCTGACTTATTTCGCTCAGCATAACACCCTCAAGGTCCATCCATGTTGCTACACATGGCCAGATTTCATTGTTTCTCATTGCCATGTAGTATTCCATGGTATAGACAAACCACATCTTCTTGATCCATTCATCTGTTGTTGGACACTTAGGCTCTTTCCATGTTTTAGCTATTGTGGAGAGTGCTGCTATGAACATTGGGATACATGTGCTCCTATGCCTCAGCATTTCTGTATCCCTTGGGTAAATTCCTAGCAGTGCTATTGCTGGGTCCTAGGGGAGTTCTATTGTTAGTTTCCTGAGGAACCTCCACACTGTTTTCCAGAGGGGCTGTACCAGTTTACATTCCCACCAACAGTGTAGGAGGGTGCCCGTTTCTCCACATCCTCGCCAGCATCTAGAGTTCTCTGATTTGCTCATTTTAGCCACTCTGACTGGCGTGAGGTGGTATCTCAGTGTGGTTTTGATTTGTATTTCCCTGATGAGGAGGGATGCTGAGCATCGTTTCATGTGTCTGTTGGCCATCTGGATGTCCTCTTTGGAGAAGTGTCTGTTCATATCTTCTGCCCATTTCTTCACTGGGTTGTTTGTTTTTCGGGCGTGTAGTTTGATGAGTTCCTTATAGATTCTGGATATTAACCCTTTATCTGATATGTCATTTGCAACTATCTTTTCCCATTCCGTTGGTTGCCTATTAATTTTCTGGGTTGTTTCCTTGGCTGTGCAGAAGCTTTTAATCTTGATGAGGTCCCAATCATTTATTTTTGCTCTTGATTCCCTTGCTTTTGGGGATGTGTCAAGTAAGAAGTTGCTGCGGTGGAGGTCAAGGAGGTTGTTTCCTGCTTTCTCCTCTAGGGTGTTGATAGTTTCCTGTCTCACATTCAGGTCCTTTATCCATTTTGAGTTTATTTTTGTGCATGGTGTGAGAAAATGATCTAGTTTCATTCTTCTGCATGTTGCTGTCCAGTTCTCCCAACACCATCTGTTAAAAAGGCTGTCTTTTTTCCATTGGATATTCTTCTTGCTTTGTCAAAGATTAGTTGGCTGTATACTTTTTACTCCAAGGGTTCTTAACCCTGCCTGACCGTTACCTGGAGGAATCACCTGGGTTGCTAGTAAAATTTACCAGTACTATGGCTCCTCCATGAGTGGTTCTGATCTGAGTGGTCGGGGGTGAGCCCAGGCATTGGTAAATGCTAAATATTCCCCCAGGTATTTCTGCTGTGCAACTAGGTCTGTGAATCTTGGGACTGTGCTTTGTTTTCTCATATATATATATTTTTTTTGGAGGGGGGGTGCTCATTAATGCTTATGAATAGAAAGTGTTTGTGAGTTTCATTTTTTGTTATTCTCCAAACTCATTTGTGTCTCCTATTAGGCTAAAGATGGAGGGGGAATGAGGGAGACAGAGAGAATTATGAAAGGAAAAGGAAAATAAAAGTCAAAAGAGAAATGCTCTTCACTCCAAACTTACTCTAGAATCTTTGGCACAAGACCCATAAATTTTCAGCTTCTAAACTTCTGAATTGATTTTTATGCACACTTTAAGTTTGAAAGTTATGATCTATTGGGAGATCCATTTAAAGTACAATCAGTAATGGAGCAGATAGGGATCATGTGCTAACTGGGGAAAGGTGATGGAACAGAGGGTTCTCCAAGGAGACTTGGACTAAGCAGAACTTGTGTAGGCTGCTTGGATTTTGCATAAACAATCCCGTGTAACTGGAAGGCTTTAAATGAACACCAGAATGTAATTGCATCCATTTTTCAATAGTAAACCTAGCTAAGTTGGGCACTCAGAATGAAGCTCATCAATGACACCAGTTACTGGATTTACAGCCCATCCTAACCCAATATGATTTCATCCTAACTTGATAATATCTACAAAGACCCTTTTTCCAGATAAAGTCACATTTACAGGTAGCAAGGGTAAGCATTTCTACATGCTTTTTTGAGGAACACAGTTCAATCCAGTATAGACGCCTTGTGTAAAGCTGCTTTCATTTTTCTTAAAGCTGTTTTACCCAAGAAACCAGCAGTGGCCACAGTTTTTAGATCCATTTTTCTTACTTCTTCATCCACAAACCTATAAATTATTCTTTTTAGGGTTTTACTTTTACTTGGTAAAAGTACAGTTAAGAAGCAAGTGATGGTGACACCTTATCACTTACTCCATCATCAGACTGATAGGCATTAAATTACACCGACAAGACAGATGCCCTAGAAGCAAATGGCCAGTTTGTAGAGGAAAAGAGTAGAAATCAAAGTACACATAAAGACAGCTCATTTACAGCTTCTTTTTTCTCCCTCACACACTGGAATGCTTATTTGAATACAAAAAGTTATTTGGCTTCACATAGCCATCAGTTTGTTCTGTCTGCAATACAGTTTGAGAAAGCACAGAATACCAGAGAGGCAGACTAAGTGACCTCTTGGGATTCCTTGGGAACATTTTATATTTTTATTTTTCCTATTAAAAATAAATTATTGTAAGAAAACTTAAATCTAGTTCCAATCCAACTGCTGGTAAGTCCACGTAAATACTCAAAACAAAGAAACAGCTTTGCTATTTGGTCATTAAGTAGAAATAGACTGAGTTCTTACTTAGTGAGCTTTTATTTCCATAGAGGATTGTAGGCATGATACATTTTAAGTGAATAACTATAATTCCCAGTTATCAGTGAAGATGGCCTTTAGGATATGGTTGCCAGATGTATGTACAAAGAAGCAGAGGTATTAAGGAGGAAGTGAGATGAGGAGCAACAGATATCAAATCAGAAGGGCTAGGGAAGCTCAAAGTTCTAACTTGGATCAAGACAGATTATTCTCACTGAGAAAAAGATCTCATGGTTTCCATAACTGACTGGACCTGGGGATTTCTCTTTTACCCTTACAGTGCTCAAAGATGGCTTCTATAATAAGAGGGAATTATATAGCAAGCCAGGCCTTCCTAAAGAAGGAAGTAGGTCTCAGATAAACTTACACCTTAAAAAGCTGGAAAAAGAACAGCAAATAATGCCCCCAAATCAGCAGAAGACAGGAAATAATAAAGATTAGAGCAGAAATCAATGATACCAAAATTTAAAAAATAGTAGAACATATCAATGCAACCAGGAGGTGGTTCTTTGAAAGAATTAACAAAATTGATAAACCCCTAACCAGATTGATCAAAAAGAAAACAGGAAGGACTCAAATAAAATGAAATCTCCTCAAATGAAAGAGGAGAGAACACAAACAACACTGCAGAAATACAAAAAATAATAAGAGAATATTATGAGCAATTATATGCCAAAAAAGTGAGTAATCCGGAAGAAATGGACAAATTCCTAGAAACATATAAATTACCAAAACTGAAACAGGAAGAAATAGAAAATTTGAACAAATCCATAACCAGTAAAGAAATGGAATCAGTAATCAGAAATCTCCCAACAAACAAGAGTCCAGGGCCAGATGGCATTCCAGCAGAATTCTACAAAACATTTAAAGAAGAGTTTACACTTATTCTTTTAAAACTGTTTCAAAAAATAGAAATGGAAGGAAAATTTCCAAAGTCATTCTATGAGGCCAGCATTACCTTGATTCCAAAACCAGACAAAGACCCCACTAAAAAGGAGAACTACAGACCAATTTCCCTGATGAACATGGATGCAAAAAGATACTTCTCAACATTTCTCAACAAGATAATAGCCAACTGGATCCAACAATATATTAAAAGAATTACTCACCATGATCAAGTGGGATTTGTTCCTGGGATGCAGGGATGACTCAATATCCACAAATCAATTGATGTGATACATTATATTAATAAAAGAAAAATAAGAATCACATGATCCTCTCAATAGAGGAAGATAAAGCATTTTACAAAATATAACATCCTTTCTTGATAAAACCCCTCAAGAAAGTAGGGACAGAAGGATTATACCTCAAGATCACAAAAGCCATTATGAAAGACCCACCACTAATATCATCCTCAATTGGGAAGAACTGAGAGCTTCCCCCTTATGGTCAGGAACATGACAAGGATCTCCACTCTCACTACTATTATCCAACATAGTGTTGGAAGTCCTAGTCTCAACAATTAGACAATACAAAGAAATAAAAGGCATCCAAATCAGCAAGGATTAAGTCAAATTCTGGCTCTTCACAGATGACATTATATTCTGTGTTGAAAACCCAAAAGACTCCACCAAAAAACCCCACTAGAACTGATTGATGAATTTATATCCTATATTTTATAGGATATAAAATCAATGTACAGAAATCAATTACATTTCTACATGCTAATAATGAAGCAGCAGAAAGAGAAATCAAGGGATCAAACCCATTTACAATTGCACCAAAACCCATAAAATACCTAGAAGTAAACCTAACCAAAGAGATGAAAAAATCTATACACTGAAAACTATAGAATGCTTATGAAAGAAATTGAAGAAGACACACAAAAAAAATGGAAAAACATTTCATGCTCATGGATTGGAAAAACAAATATTGTGAAAATGTTGATACTACCCAAAGCAATCTACATATTCAATACAATCCCTCTCAAAATAATACCAGCATTCTTCACAGAGCTATAATAACAATTCTAAAATATGTATGGAACCAGAAAATACCCTGAATAGCCAAAGCAATCCTGAAAAAGAAAAACAAAACTTGAGGCATCACCAGTCCAGGCTTCAATTATATTGCAAAGCTATAATCATCAAGGTAGTATGGTACTGGTACAAAAACAGACATGTAGATCAATGGAACAGAATAGAGAACCCAGAAATGGACCCACAAATGTATGGCCAACTGATCTTTGACAAAGCAGGAAAGAATATACAATAAGTAAGGACAGTCTCTTCAGCAAATGGTGTTGGGAAAACTGGACAGCAACATGCAGAAGAATGAACCTTGACCTTTATTACACCATATACAAAAGTGAGCTCAAAATGGATGAAAGACCTAAACATAAGACAGGAAGCCATTAAAACCCTAGAGGAGGAAACAGGCAACAACCTCTTTGATGTTGGCTGCAACAACTTCTTACTAGACATGTCTCTGGAAGCAAGGGAAACAAAAGCAAAAATGAACTATTGGGACCTCATCAATATAAAAAGCCTCTGCACAGCAAAGGAAACAATCAGCAAAACTAAAAGGCAACCAATGGATTGGGAGAAGATATTTGCAAATAACGTCAGATAAGTGGTTAGTAAACAAAATCTATAAAGAACTTATCAAACTTAACACCAAACAAATAATCTGGTGAAGAAATGGACAAAAGACATAAATAGATATTTTCCAAAGAAGACATTCAGATGGCTAACAGACACATGAAAAAATGGCCATTTGTAGCAATGTGGATGAGACTCAAAGGTGTTATGCTAAGTGAAATAAGTCAGGCAGAGAAGGACAGACACCATATGTTTTCACTCATATGTGAAACAGGAGAAACTTAACAGAGGACCATGGGGGAGGGAAAGGGGAAAAATAGTTAAGGAGAGGGAGGGAGGCAAACCATAAGAGACTCTTAAATACTGAGAACAAACTAAGAGTTAATGGGGATGGGGTACAGGGGAAAAGGAGTGATGGGCATGAAGGAGGGCACTTGTTGATATGAGCACTGGGTGTCATATGGAAACCAGGTTGACAATAAACTATAAAAGAAAAAAATGCTCAACATCACTTATAATCAGGGAAATACAAATCAAAACCACAAGGAGATACTGCCTCACACCAGTCAGAATGGCTAAAATTAACAACTCAGGCAACAATAGATGTTGGCAAGGATGCGGAGAAAGAAGAACTCCTTTGCACTGGAAAATGCTCTGGAAAACAGGATGGAGTTTCCTCAAAAAATTAAAAATAGAACTACCCAACAATCCAGCAATTGCTCCACTAGGTATTTATTCAAAGGATACAGGTGTGCTGTTTTGAAGAGGCATAGTACCCCAATATGTATAGCAACACTATTGACAATAGCCAAAGTATGGAAAGAGCCCAAATATCCATGGACTGACAAACAGATAAAGAAGATGTGGTAATATATAAAATAGAATATTACTTGGTGATCCAAAAGAATGAAATCTTACCATTTGCAGCAACATGGATGAAACTAGAGTGTATTATGCAAAGCAAAATTAGTCAGTCAGAGAAAGGCAAATATCATATGACTTCACTCATATGTGGAATTTAAGATATGAAAGAGATGTACAAAAGGGAAGGGAAGGAAAAATAATATAAAAATAGGGTGGGAGACAAACCATAGAGACTCTTAAATACAGAGAACAACTCAGGGTTGCTGGAGAGGTTCTGGGTGGGTGGATAGGCTAAATGGGCAAGGGGCATTAAGGAAGACACTTGTTGGGCTGGGTACTGGGTATTATATGTAAGTGATGAATCATTAAATTCTAGTCGTGAAATCATTATTATACTATATGTTAACTAACTTGGATGTAAATTTTTAAAGAAAATTAAAGATGTGTTTTATAGCAACATGGCAGTTTTACTAAATAGGATCTTCATATGTATATTGTAGATTTTGTTCCTATATGTTAGAGACACGTTGTGGAGGGGAAGAGAGAGGAAAGAGGATCCAGGAATTCAGTTTCATTGCTGTTTAGTCCAAATTCATTAATTTTTTTTGTAATGTAACTTTTTTAAATTTAATTTTTTAACAAATAGTTCATTGTCAAGTTGGTTTCCATATAACACCCAGTGCTCATCCCCACAAGTGCCCTCCTCCATGCCCATCTCCCTCCTCCCCCCCACACCCATCAGTCCTCAGTTTGTCCTCAGCATACAAGAGTCTCTCATGGTTTGCCTCTCTCCCTTTTCCCCCTATTTCCCCCCTTCTCCTCTCCCACGGTCCTCTGTTAAGTTCCTCCTAATCCTCCTATACGTGCAAACATATGATATTTGTCCTTCTCTGCCTGACTTATTTCGCTCAGCATAACACCCTCAAGGTCCATCCATGTTGCTACACATGGCCAGATTTCATTTTTTCTCACTGCCATGTAGTATTCCATCGTATAGATAAACCACATCTTCTTGATCCATTCATCTGTTGATGGACACTTAGGCTCTTTCCATGTTTTGGCTATTGTTGAGAGTGCTTCTAGGAACATTGGGGTACATGTGTTCCTATGCATCAGCACTCTTATATCCTNTCTTGATTCTTTTGCTTTTGGGGATGTGTCAAGTAAGAAGTTGCTGTGGTGGAGGTCAAGGAGGTTTTTCTTGCTTTCTCCTCTAGGATTTTGATGGTTTGCTGTCTCAAGTTNAGCTTTGTAGTGGAGGCTAAAGTCTGGGATGGTGATACCTCCCATTGTGGTTTTACTCTACAGTATTACTTTGGCTATTCGGGGTCTTTTGTGGTTCCATACACATTTTAGGATACTTTGTTCTAGTTTTGAGAAGTATGCTGGTGCAATTTTGATTGGGATTTGAAGGTATAGATTGCTTTGGGTAGTAATGACATTTTAACTATATGTATTCTTCCAATCCATGAGCATGGAATGTTTTTCCATTTCTTTGTGTCGTCTTCAATTTCCTTCATAAGTTTTCTATAGTTTTCATCATACAGATCTCTTATATCCTTGGATAGGTTTATTCCGAGGTCTTTTATG
>NW_027530191.1:505217-559651 GCF_008692635.1 Crocuta crocuta | reverse complement strand
CTGTTTTAAATGTCTGGTATAATTCCCCAGGGAAGCCATCAGGTCCAGGGCTCTTATTCGTTGTGAGAGTTTTGATAACTGATTTGATTTCTTCACTAGTTAGGGGTCTGTTCAGATTTTCTATCTCTTCCCGTGTGAATTTTAGTAGTGAATGTATGTTTAGGAATTTGTCCGTTTCTTCTAAGTTATCCAATATGTTGGCATATAATTTTTCATAGAATTCCCTGATAATTGCTTGTATTTCTGAGAGGCTGGTAGTAATAAGTCCATTTTCATTCATGAGTTTGTCTATTTAGGTGCTGTGTCTTTTCTTTNTGGTCTCTATGTTGTTTATTTCTGCTCTAATTTTTACTATTTCTCTTCTTCTACTGGGTTTGGGGCGCTCTTGTTGCTCTGCCTTTAGTTCCTTTAGGTGAGCTGCTAGATTTTGCACTTGCACTTTTTCTAATTTCTTTAAGTAGGCCTTGAGTGCAATGTACTTTCCTCTTAGAACTGCTTTTGCCGCATCCCATAGAGTTTGGATTGTTGTATTTTCAGTTTCATTTGTTTCCATATATTTTTAAATTTCTTCTAATTGCCTGATTGGCCCATTCATTCTTTCGTAGGGTGTTCTTTAACCTCCATGTTTTTGGAGGTTTCCAGACTTCTTCCTGTGATTGATTTCAAGTTTCAAAGCATTATGATTGAAAGTCTGCATGGTATAATCTCAATTCTTTTATATTTATTGAGGGCTGCTTTATGTCCCAGTATGTGATCTATCTTGGAGAATGTGCCATGCGCACTCGAGAAGAAAGTGAATTCCATGGCTTCAGGATGTACAGTTCTAAATATATCTGTCAGATCCATTTGGTCCAATGTGTCTTACAAGTCCATTATTTCTTTAGTGATTTTCTGTCTGGTTGACCTATCCATTGCTGTAAGTGGAGTATTAACGTCCCCTGCTATTAGCACATTCTTATCTATAAGCTTGTTTCTGTTTGTAATTAATTGTTTTAAGTATTTAGGTGATCACATATTCAGTGCATAGACATGTATGACTGTTAGTTCTTCCTGATGGATAGACCCTGTAATTATTATGTAATGCCCTTCTTCATCTCTTGTTATTGTCTTTAATTTAAAGTCCAGTTTGTTTGATATAAGTATAGCTACTCCAGCTCTCTTTTGATTTCCAGTAGCATTATATATATTTCTCCATCCCCTTACTTTTAATCTGAAGGTATCGTCCAGTCTAAAATGTGTTTCTTGTAGATAGCAAATTGATGGATTTTGTTTTTTTATCCATTCTGCTACCCTATGTCTTTTGATTGGAGCATTCACCCATTTACATTCAGTGTTATTATTGAAATATGTGGGTTTAGAGTCACTGTGTCATTTGTGGGATTCATGCTTTTGGTGGTGTCTCTGGTATCTTGCGTTCCTTGCAACACTTTCCTCAGAGAGTCCCCCTCAGGATTTCTTGTAGGGCTGGCTTAGTGGTGAAAAAGTCTTTCAATTTTTGTTTATTTGGAAAGACTTTTATCTCTCCTTCTATTCTGAATGACAGGCTTGCTGGATAGAAGATTCTTGGCTGACTATTTTTTCTGTTCATCACATTGAAGATCTCCTGCCATTCGTTCTGGCCTTCCAAGTTTCAGTATATAGGTCTGTAACCACTACTACATCAGATGATTGTCACCACCACATCAGATAGGTCTGATGGGTTTCCCTTTGTATGTTAGGGCCCTTTTCTCCCTAGCTGCTTTCAAAATTCTCTCTTTGTCCTTATATTTTGCCAGTTTCACTATGATATGTCGTGCAGATGATTGATTCAAGTTACATCTGAGGAGAGTTCTCTGTGCCTCTTGAATTTCAACTTCTAATTCCCTCTCCAGGTTGGAGAAGTTCTCTACTATAATTTGTTTCAGGACTCCTTGAGCACCTTTCCCTCTGCCTTCTGGAATTCCTATGATACGGATATTGCTCCGTTTGATTGTATTGCTGAGCTCTCGAACTCTTCTTTCATGTGTTGGATCAGTTTATCTCTCTTTTTCTCGGTTTCTTCTTTTTCTATAATAGTGTGTTCCAAATCACTTATTCTCCTTTCTGCCTCCTCAATCCATGCATTGGATGCCTCCAGTTTATTATGTATCTCATTTATCCCATATTAAAATTCACCATAACTATTTTTAAGCTCCATATTGTTTGTAGCCATAGTTTCTCTGATGTCCTCCATACTTTTTTCAAGCCCGACGATTAATTTTGTGATTATTGTTCTAAATTCTTGTTCAGTTATGTTGCTTATATCTGTTTGAGTAGTTCATTAGCTGTCAATTCTTCTTGGAGTTTCTTTGGAGGAGAGTTCTTCCATTTCATCATTTTGGTTAGCTTTCTATCTCTTGTTAATTTTAAAAGCTTGTTGTACACTCGTCCCCTGCGAGTTCTGCTGTATTAGAGAGGGCTCTTTTGACTGTTCAGGGCCTGCCTGTTCAGGAAGTGTTCTTTGGATGGTGTCTCTTGGTTTCTCTTGTTGAGCGTTTGATTATTTTGTTTCCCTACTGGTAGTGGTATTTGGGACTCTCTACCATGTGTAGTTTGGCTTGTTTTTTGAGGCAGCCCTGGAAAAAGAAAACAGACAACCACAGAGGGAACAGGGGTACACAAAAGCACAGACAAAACCAATATACACACAAACCCAGGCTCAGGTAAAAACAGGTACTACAACAACAAAACGGCTATCTGGAGGGGATGGTCGTGGTTTGATGTAAACAGGTCTTGTCTCCACTGTGTCCACTGGCCTCCCTGAGGTCCCTCCTTAGTGGTTGTGGGGAGACGAAGGACGTCGCCCCAGTCCCTTCTCAACCAAGCGTTGCAAATCACCTTCTATCTGATCTCCCTGTGCTGAGGATGTAGCCAAGGTGGGCTGAGTTCTATGCCCCATGCCCCACCTCATTTATAGGTCCCTGTCCGAGGGCTTTTTTATACCACCCTGAACAGTCCCGCTGGTCGTTGCTTCCCTGTTGCTGGGGGTTGAGTGGGGGGTGGGGGAAGGGACGCAGCCTCAGAACCCCCAGGTCAAGAAGCTATACAACCCAAGTGCATTTGGGGAATGTAGCAACTTCAGGTCCACAGAGTCTGCGTCGCTGCAGCGCGCCGCCAGCCATGGCTTCAGTGGGCCACTGTCGCGCAAGCTGCCGCCGCTTCACTGGGCACCGGGACCACCGCCGCAGGCGTTGCTGCCACTTCACCAGTCTGCCACCGCCATGGATGGTGCCAGGCGCATGGCAGTTCATTTTTTCCTGGCACCTTCTGGGACCAGGGCACCTAGTTTAAAGTCAGCACTCCAGCCAGAGCTAAAAAACACTGTCTTTCCAAGCCGAAGTTTTGTTTTTCCCTCTTCTCCAGGGACGGTTCTATGAGCAATCTCAGCTTTTCTTTCCTTTCCCCTGGACTCATGGCAGCTCACCACCACTCGCTGGTTAATCACTCACCACAGCTGCAGCAAGCCGGGTCCCTCCCCTCCCTCCATATCTCTGAGTCCTGTCCCGCTTTTATCTTCCCCAGTTTGCACTCATGCACTTACGAGGTTTCCTTCCCAGTGTACTCTGTGTCTTTCTCTTCCCAAACTCTTGTGGCTCAGTGTCCTACGACTTCAGGCCTTCTCTGTTTGAGAGATGAGTGCAGGTGAAATGTACGGAGCTCCCTACTTCTCCGCCATCTTGCCTCCAACCCCCAAATACATTAATTTTTTTTAACAATATGTAAATATCTTCTGTTTCTGAAAGAATGAATGTTATTTTGTTACCTTGTGGCTCTACCCTACAGGTGTGTATTCCAGAGTTATCTTGTTTTCTGATTTATCAAAGGTAAAGGAAGTTCCCTAAAGATAAGAGAACATGAAAAGCACTTTGCTGAATGGCTGGAGAGGGAAAGTAATCCAAATAGATTCTGACTCTGGCTGTGGAGCCAATGTTACAAAGAAAAGGATCCATTTTGCATGGCACCCTTCCCCCTCTCAACAACAGGCCATAATAGCTGTGAGAAGGCAGGGAGCCATTGCTTGAACTGGGGCCTCTGGTTGATGCACATGGAGAGTTTAGAGTAAGCTGGCTTCTGAGATTGACTCATGCTGCTAGACAGAATTATTTGACTCTTATTTCTCTATGGCCATAGAGTTGTGTTATTAAGTCTAAAATATTATGTGTTAGGAAATAAAAAGGAAGATTATTGAACTGTATAGAAAAGGAGGGAGATATGTAACTAAGTACCTTAGTTATGCTTAAGGGTATGAACGGGATATATAATGGGATGAATTACTAAAAAATCTTAAATTGTGACCATTTTGCCATTATTATTAAGAATTGGGGGTTTCCTACATATTGAGATTTAAGGAGTCCCCAAAAACGGTCCTCCTCAAAAAATTTTTTTACTAATGCTCCATAAAACTTTCACAGCCTATGCTTCTTTGCAGAAAGTCAGGGCTTCCCAATTAAGAGAAGTGAAGCTACCAAACAACTTTGCATCCTAGGTAGTAGTTCTCCAAACCAGTTGACACTATCATCTTCTTCATTGTTGTTCTGTTTCCCCTGGTTGGAAATCCAAGGGTATGCCTTGCAGGAGAAACAACTGCTCTCTCATCTGACCTACTGACTGTGAGCACCATCCCTCCAGGTTTCAAGGAATGACTAGAAGCTTCTCCCCTAACAGGAAAGTAAGGGATCCTTGAGTTAAAGCATTCAAGTCACTTGCTAAATTTATGCAAGACATTTAAGTCTTAGCATTCTTTAAAATATTAGAGTAAATTTATAAGAGACTTGATATAGGAGCAAGTGGACCTAGATTTGTACTGAAAAAGCCTGAATTTAAATCTTAGCTTTTCATGTCATGGCTGTTATGATTTGGGACAAGTTACATAATTTTTTTGAGGATCATTTTCTTCATCTGTAAAAGTAGAGTAATAAAATTTATCCCATAGCATTGTACTAAGGATGGGATGTTTAGCTATGTTTGGAATAGATATAGCTATATCTATCTATCTATCTATCTATCTATCTATCTATCTATCCATATCTATCTCCCACTTGTTCTTCTAAGACCCTCCAATAAAGCAGGCAATGTAATAAGGGGAGAACCAAGATTAGAAACTAAGACTTCTGAATTCCCAGTAGTAGATCTGGTGTTTCTCAATAATGTAAATCCAAAGGGAATAATGGGACAGCATGTCCATCTACTTAGTTACTAAAGAGTTAGATTGAAATGGTCAGAGGGTGAATGGACTTTTGTTTTTCCTTATTTGGTAAATACATTCATTTGCTCCCAGGTATGGAGTTGTGTCTTACCACTGTTCAATTTACACTGCTCATTTCAGGAGCTTAGGACAGCAAGTTTCCCAATTATGAGTCCCGAGAGGCCATTTGAAGAATTTAAGCACTACAGCTTGAGGTCAGTACTGTCAGGCACCTTTGGGGCAGGTGACACAATGACTGACTTGCTCATTGTCAGCTCTTTAAGTGCCAGAGTGAGCAGCCAGGAATAATACTGCTCTATTTGGGGTACGTGATAATTGAGGGTGTGCCTGACCTAGGGACAGTTCTCTTCCACTTTTAAATTATAAGAATTTACAAGTGATGGGCCTATTAATCCAGCTTTTGGAATGTTTAGTTAATTGGAAATGAGGATCAGATAATCTCTTAATGGCATCTGGGAAAAAGGGTAGTTCAGGTTTCTGAAGAGATTTTTGTTTTAAAGGCCATCTAGCAAAAAAATTCAACATAAACTTTTGTTATCCTCTCTGAAATGGCTCTAAATAGTGCTGGAAGTGTTTAACTTGTTTCAAAGATGCTAATTTGAGACTTAGACAGCTGCAGTGGTTATTAATATGAGCACAATGGCTGACAATTTGACAACAGCCTCTAGTTTTCATTACTGCTTTCATACTAAATGTCCCTTTTGTGCACAGGGCGTAAAACTCATGGTCAGATGACTAACTTGGGAGACACGCCTATAGACTGACCAGCATCTGAGAGCATTTTTTTTTAAAGGGAGTGATACCCTTTTAATAGGGAAACTGGCAGATCTTATATTAGATTATAAAGCTTTAATACATTATTATTATTTCTATGGTGAAATCTCTACAGAAAAATCAAGTGAAAGAAATTTATTAATAAAATTAGTGACGAATGATGTGTTCTTAATGCATACTTACTCTAATTAAATTGATATATGAGAGTGTCATGAGACACTGGCCTAGAATTAGGATAAAGAGTTCTCTGTCATTCAGCTGAAATGTGATTTAAGGGTGGACATTTTAAATGAAAGTAATTTTTTGCTTGTTTATTTATTCTTTATAATTTTCCAGAAAGTAATGTTATATAAGTGAAAACACAAAAAACAACAATAGAAATATATCTGATGGTATATATATATATATATATATTTTTTTTTTCTTAGTTGTGTTTTATAACTGATGTCAGACTGATGGGCATTTGTATTTGGTCTGTGGGTTTTCTTACAGAGCACCATTTTGCTTGATTGAACTTTGTCTTGTAAATGCACAAAGACTTAAATCATCCTATGGGCATCTCTGCATGTGTTACATTCGCCAGACAACTTGTCTAACTCTGTGAATGTGTTTCTTTTGGAGTACTCAGCTGATCCATTGTTTGACTAAAAGCAAATAATAAACTGAACACTGACAGAGGTATAACTTAATATCTCTGACCCAGGTTGAGCCAAAGGCAGATTTATAAAGTATAAGCATTTTCCTACAGTGTCTACTGGAACTGGATATCCTAAAAAATTACTAAAGTGACTGATTAATTAGGAAACGTATCTTCCATCATGCAGCCTCTCTCTCCAGCCAGAAGATAAGCTAGAGACTGCTTTTTCACTCTGGCTTCTCTGTGTGTAGTTCAGTGTCTGTCCCATATTATATGGGGCTTTAATATAACTTATTTAATTTAATCCTCACTACTCTGGGTTTTCTTATTTTCTCATTTTACAGAAAAAGAAATTTATAATGAGTTGCTTGGTGTTATACAACTAGGGAGAGAAAAGGTGAGACTTGAATCACTGTCTTTTTACTCATAAGTCTAAGCAGCTTCTCAGTCTTCATAATGTCAAATCTCTGTCCTTTGAATTTACTTCTGCTGCTATGTTGATCTTATTCTAGAACATGCTTTATTCTTTCAGTCATCAAACTTTCTGCAAAGGGCCAGATAGTAAATATTTAAGGTTTTACAGGCCATACAATCTCTCTCACACAGCTCCTCAGTACTGCCATTGTAGCACAAAAGTAGCCATAGACTATATATATCAACAAATGAGCATGCATGTGTTCCAATAAAACTTGATTTATAAAACAGGTGGTTGGCTAGATTTGGCACATGGGATGTGATTTGCAGTCCTCTAGTATAATAGAACAGAGGACCATTCTCAGAGAATATCAGAGGATCTAAGTTCTAGCTCAGGCTATCTTATTAGAAGTGGAAATAATAGGACAATAAAAATAACAACAGCTAACATTTATTAAGACATTTATAAAATATGTGTGTTTCATCTAATTTATCTCATTTCATAAACCTATGCATAGAAAAGAAATGCCACTCACTCAAGGTCACTGAGCAGTTCATTGCCAAGCTGGATTTACACTAGGTCTGCCTATTTCAGCATCCCCTCAATGCTTTGGAACTATGATAGGAAGCTCCTGCTTTCACCAAGATCAAGCTATGACACTGCCAGATCTGAAAGAAGTAAGTCAATCATCTTTGGGGACATGAAATCCAGAAAGAAATGACACTTTGTGGTTTCACAGGCTGAAGCATAGGGATGCTGGCTGCTTAGTATGAACCCACACCTACATGATGCATCCACTGGTGACACAGGACTCTGGTGAGAGCAGGCTCTGGGGGATGTCTGCTGCTCCCCTTGGTATACTACTGCTCTGCCTGGGCCCTGATTGCTTTCTAATACGAAAATCAATGTGAATGTTTTCCTTTCTTTGAATATTTAATAAAGAATCCATTTAAATAGAAATATGCATAAAACAGAGTAAGATAATGTCACTGTGCCAAATTCAAAGATGTGCAAACCTGCACCCTGGACCACAGTGCCTTCTTACACTCCCTCATCTTCAGGGAATGCATGTCTGGTGCCAGGGACAGACAGCTTCAACTCAGTGGGAATGGCCACCAGGCAGAGTTTCCTGGATTGTGCATGTGTATGTTACCTTCATGGAGCTTTGGAAGGATGCTCTCATAAAACTGTAGTACTAGAATCCTGACCACAGGAATGTGGCCAGAGGGTGGCAAAGTGAGAATTTTGGACAGGCATGACTGATTTTTCAATGAAATAATTGTCTATTCCTTCCTTTAACATAGACAAAGTAAACAGGTACATTTCCAGCATTATAAGAACCATACACTCTCCTGAGTTTCTTCCACTGGCAGTTCATTCCTTATTGTTTGCTTCACAGACTCCATGGAAGGTAACATACTGAGTGAGATCTTAGAATCTTCAGGTCACTTTCCTCATTGTTGGAAGAGACCAGAGCAGCTTAAAAGGTATGGTATCAGGAGAAGGCAGAGAAAGTAGAAGAAGGATAAAGGGGGAATAATAAGCAAAAAAAAAAAAACCAAAAACAAACAAAAAAACACAAACCTTTGACTAGTTTATAAAAGGAAATTGGGTGGCACCTTGGTGGCTCAGTTGGTTAAGTCCAACTTGATTTCAGCTCAGGTCATGATCTCAGTGTTTGTGAGATGGAGCCCTGAGGCCTGCTCTGCACTGAAAGCACAGAGCCTGCTTGAGTTTCTCTCTCTCCCTCCCTCTGTATGCCCCTTCCCACTCACACACATGCTCTCTCGCTTTCTCACTCTCTCTCTCTCTCCCAAAATAAAAAAATGAACATTAAAAAAATTGGAAGGTAGTCTTAAATAGGCATAGAGTTTCAGCTTTGCAAGATGAAAAAGTTCTAGAGATATGTTGCACAGCAATATGAATATACATAACACCACTGAACCATACACTTAAAAATAATTAAGATAGTAAGTTTTGTGGGATATTATTTTAACCACAACAAACATTTTTAAAAAGAAGAAAAAGTGGTTCAGAACCTGCTCAGTGACTAGCTGTGTGAATCTGAGAATGCTGAGAAGCCTTGTGTTCCTTGTTGATAAAGCCAGGTTATGATTCTGACCTCATTAGGTTGATGAGATATTGTATTTACAGTGCTGAGTACAGTACTTCAGACTAGTAGAATCTTGATAAAACCTAACGTTCTTCTCCCTGTTTTCTGAGACTGCTCCAGCACCTCCCTTCATCCAGAGCTTTGGTAACAGATTTTATCTTCTTATGGAATATTTTTCCAGGGAGGTAAAAAAAAATATTGCCCACTTAATTTAGCTTGCTTCTCTTACCCTTGTGAGTCAGCCCATACACATGTGTTGTGGTCTACCCATTACAGTGAGTAACAAGCTAACAGATATCTTTATTTAGCATTCATGCTCAAAAAGATTAAATTGCAAAGTGTGAACAATTCAGGAAATGTGGGATGAAGTGAGGTAGACAAGCACTTCCTGAGTCTCCCAAGGAAAAAGATAAGCTGTTGAGCAGTAACCAAAATTTCTAAATCTCTAGGCATGAAAACATTAAGGGCAGTTAAATATAGAATGTAGATCAGGAAATCTGATCCTAATGGACTTGCCAGATGTCCCTTCAAGGACAGAAGAACCCAGCTGGTGAGAACTACATGTAGTGTTTACTAAGAATCCACAGTTCACCAATGCTTACTAGGAGCAGGTAATTCACCTTAGTTTTCTTCTCATTAGTTTGACATTGGCTGTTTAGTTGTAGAGATGTGTGTGATGCAGTTTTACAAAACTATTTTTTTTTCCAGTGGCCCTCATTTTTTTGCATAACTTTGTACCTAGCACCTACTCTGGACATGGCCTAACTCTGGGATCAGTGGGAATAGTGAGAGAATACCAGTAGAGACCCTTGATGGGGGAGGAGGCAAGGAAGCATGTTAGCATGCACAGACACAGTCATCCACAGCCACATATGCACGTGTATCAGTTAAGCACTGTGCAGAGGATGCACATTAATAATTACCAAACCCAGAGCCTCAGACACTCAATGCTTCATATATTTACAGAAGTGAGGGAGTGTTTCTCAAACTTTAATATGCAGTGAAATCACTTGGGAATCTTGATAGAATGATGATTCTGGTTCATTTAAGTCTAGGGGGGGGACCCAGGATTCTGCATTTCTAATAGGTTTCTGGTGTATTTTGTTTATTTGTGCATGTGTTCACTATTGAATCTATCATATACTGCACATTATTGCTATTAATCAGGTATAAAACAATGACTAAAATATAGCTTTCCCTTCAAGAAGGGGGCAGGTAAAGCAAATATTACAATTTCATAATTGATAGAAATAGTTGTAGAGTTCCTTCTGAACTTGTTTTGTAATGAATGGGTAATAGCTACCATGATAAATAAATTATTGTAGGGAATGTGGGGAAGGTGCAGGTCAGGCAGGAGGAACAGTATGTGTGAAAGGCCTGGAGATGTTCAACAGTGTCGCTGAGGTTAAGTCTTGTGATATGGCCAAATAAAGGCTGTGGGTAGAATAGCAGAGGGAGAAAAAGCTGGACAGTAGTCAGGGGCCAGGCCATAGTGGGTCTGTGTGCCAAACCAAGACATTGGCCACACATCCTGGAAGCTAAGGTGAGCTGTAGAAGGGAATCCAGAGACAGCTCATAAGTATCCCTCTCCAGATGTTGTGTCCTTGGCCTTGTTCTTTTATTCACAGATGACCATGTCAACTACTTTCTAGGACTTAAGCAGTTGATTATATTTACCTGATTTGTGTCCACCCACAGCCCCCACACAAATATCTAAACCTCTTCTGCTCTGGTTTCTGCTGCTCCAGTAGTTCTGTTCAGCAGCGGTTAGCAATGGATAAAGCAACAAAACTGATTTACTCAAAGCAGGGCTTCTCAGAGGTTAAGAGAAGCTCCAACAGCTTCCAACATTTGAGCCTCTTGGTTTGTTTAAAAAATAAACACAGATCAAAATAAGGTGATGAATTTTATAGTTTATTTTAAATATTTTCTTAAAGAAATTAAAACTTTTACTGCAACAAATACACCACAAGTGTATGCTGTTTTAAAGATAATTAGTTTTATAAACATTAAAGTACATTAGAAGCAGAATGGGGCATAAGATTAATGCCTACTTTCAATTCTGTGTCTTCGTTATTGTATATCTAACCTAATTTATAGACAAAAAGTGGAAATATGAGGACTTTTGCAAATGTAAAGCCAAACTGCCATCCTACCCCCTACCTTCCCTACCATCTATTCTAACAGACTCTGATCTAAGAGCTTCAGAGATTCTATTTTCTTGTTTAATTATTGGAAAAACAAAGCATTAGGCCTCACAGAGAAAGTGTTGCATTGACTGAAGAAGGGTATGCAAGGTGACTAATGACCAAAATCGGTGACCTTCAAAACCCACCTTGAGGACTGACCAAAGAACCCACTGTGCTGTTCCAACCAAATCCTAACATGGGCACATTCAGCAAAATGACAAAAACCACTGAAGAGGAAGTGGGCACATCACTGTGTTAAAGACAGACTAGCTAGTNTTTTTGTCTTAGGGGAAAATTTCCAGATTTGAAGAGACAGGTTTATTTTGGAGACAGTGAAACACAAATGAATGCCTAAACAAAAGGCCTATCTAGCAGCATAAGACACAGTTTTCAGTTTAAAAGAACAATGATATAAACCAAATTTAGCTCCCATCCCCTGACCCTGCTGAAAAAGCAGCCGTTGCATGTGCCTGGCAAACACCACACAGCACACCAAGCTGATGCATTGATCTGGCCTGTACGTTCAGATTACAGATCTTTGTAGGAATGGTTCCTGTGCTGTAAGGAGTTTTTTAGAAAAATAAAACAAAATCTGTATGTTTATAGAGTCCTAGAGAAGAGCTGAGAGAAAGGGCTCTCTTGTGAGTTATGAGAAGCAAAGGGGCATCCCAACAAGGAAAAAAATTAAACTACTGTCTAGTCAGTTTGATAAATTAAATTTGTCCAACGTGGGCAAAGATCTGACTGACCAGAGTTAATTCTGGAGTGACATTTTATGGTTATGTCTTTTAAAAGCCATGTGAATCGGTAACATAAAGCTGACGGGACCTTGCAGTCTTCTGCAGGAACACACTGTCTCTCTCATTCATTTCAGAGGACGCTGCCCCTATTCAAAGCCCTGCAGTGAGCTGTGCCAGAGCGTTTTGGCCATGAGTGCCTGATGCAGCCTAGTGAAAGGGTTGGGGTGGCACTGAGAGTATCTCAGTGAAAAAGGATTCTGCTCTGTAGAGACAAAGGAGCCACAGCGCCACAGACATCAGACCTGGGGACTTGTCATCTGTTGTCTTCCAGTGTAACAAGAGGATTTCTGTCAGGGCAGGGAACTTAAACTTCTTTCTCTGAGAATTCTAAACTCTTGCTTTTGGGGGTATGTTTTCAGGACTCAACAAAGTTATAATGATCAAAGTAGGTTAAATTGTTCACTTTGATCAATCTGTGATTAAAGGCCCTGCAAAATGAAGAGATGAGTATCTGGTCCAGAGGAGGAAGATAAGGCTGGAAACCATGGTTGAAATGGGAACAGATAGGCTCTTAGACTACGAGGGTATGAGAGGAGAAGGGATTTTAGAGGTAATCTGGTCGGATGCCTTCATGAAGGCAGCTGAGGCAATGTAGAGAGACCTGGAGTTATTTGCTTAGGGTCATACAATACTATGTGGTTGGGGTGGAATTTTTACAGTAAGTAGAGCTTCTGATTCATGTGAGTGTGGCAGATTTATTGCAAAAGTGCCTCCAATTCTTTTCTTCTCTGTAACCAGTGAAATGTCCAGTGAAGCCTGACCAAGATCAGCAGAAGTGGCCAGCTAACTGTGGATTTATGAGCAATAATTATGGATATTGTTCTAAGCCTCTTGGTTTTGGCGTGATTTGTTTATGGCAGCCTTGTGGCAATATGTAACTGGGAGGTGGTGCTGTAATGACAAGTTAGTCATTGAGAGGAGAAAGAAGGATAATCCTTCAATGCATTAAATCCTGAAATTTTTATCATCTGGGAGTAGTGGCCAATTTAAGGGATGAGGCTATGTCCTGGAAATGGAATCCTGAAGGAACTTCCTCAGAGCCATTGTGGCATTGTGCTACCTAAATGCCAAGTGATCCTGAAGTGGTTGTATCCTCACACTCTGGAGTCAAAATGATACTGGAGATCTAATTCTGATTTTATGGATAAGGAAACAGAAGCTGAAGAGCGTTAAGGCAGAATCAATCACATAATTTATGGGACCCAGTGAAAATGAAATGTGGACCCCCTTGTTAAAGAATTAAGAATTTGAAGACAGTGACAGCAGAACATTAAACAAAGTGCAGATCATCTAAGTGCGAGTTCCTTCTGTGACTGTGAGGGTTCTACACCCGAAGCTAGCCTGGGGTTTAGCAGTGAGTCTAAGGACTCCCTTTCAGAAGTTCATCTGGCTTATTTTTACCTAAAGTTGTAACTAAGTGTATTTGTTAGTAGCTAGTTAAAGAGGTAGGGCACAAACCTAAGACCTTTAGTTCTACTCCAGTGACTCTTTTTCTTCATTTTGATATACTGATAGAAAATCTGAACCACAAGCAATATGGTAGGCTTGGGGTCATTGACTGAGAGGGAAGAATTTATAATTCTTCATATGATATGTTTAAGCATGGGAATTTGAATTCAAGCAATAAACTCTGAAATTAGGATTCTTTTATCAAGTATTTTGCTGTGTCCAATTATATCTTTATGATATTTTCTTTGTGGAAGTAGATTGCTATTCATTATGATAAATTACTTGAATTGTCTGTCTCTTTATTTAGCTATTTATTGTCTTTGCTCCCTTCTCTCTCTCTCTCTCTCTCCTCTCTCTCTCTCTCTCCCATTTGAATAGAAAATTCTTAGGTGCTAAATAACAAGGATTTAATTTTTTTTTATTTCTCCCAACTTTTACTTTCCTAATGACATTAATTTTCTAACAGCTCTGAACTTTTCTCTTTCTTTCAGATGTCTGGAAAACTAATAGCTTAGGATCTGTATTACCCCATCCCTAACCAATTTTGTAACTATTTTGAACACTCTTCTCTTTTTACTTATACAGTTAAATATTATTGGAACTTTGTGTCCATAGGAAAGCAGTCTCCATTACTTTATTTTATAATTAACTGAAACAGAAAATGGAGTTCCATTATTTTATCTTATAAGTAAATAAAACATATAATGAAACTCTGGGCCTTCTAAGGTTTTCTGTGTTTTTAGTTTTTTTTGTTTTGTTTTGTGTGTGTGTGTGTGTGTGTGTGTGTGTGTGACAAGCCTATCACAGAAAATTCAAAAAGGGCCCCTTAGGTAACAGTTTGTGGATTTAGAAAAAAAATTCTTCTAAAAAAGACAAGGTTTCTGTGAACTCCTTTTTTTCTTTTAAGACAATGAAAGTGACAAGGCAAGGTCTTAGATGATAGAATTAAAGGCATCACTAAAGGCAAAAGCCAGGTATGTGAAACAATTGTGAGAACAATGTAAAAGCTAGTGGTAATGTCATAAAGAACAAAGCTTAGTTTTGCATCAAAGGTCAGGCTAACTAAACACTAATGGTTGATGCCAGGCAGAATTCTTGCTCTGTTGAGGCTGGTTGTTTTTAGCATTAACATGAATTCTTACTCTAAGGATTATTTGCTATCTCCCTACAGACACCTGTGAGCCTTTGTACCTATAGCTCTCCTTTCTCAAGGCTCCCACCCACCTGGCTTTGTCTTTGCTAGTGCAAAGAAGGCCATGTTCTCAGGACATGTACCCCCTCTCCACTTCTCCTCCAACAATTACCATTCTGGAAAAAAAATTATCATTCTGGGCTTACATTTGGCCAGTGACCTCTAACTGGATTAATGGAAGGTCTGATTTAGTTTGGAGCAATGAGGTTTGATTTTACTTTGGTGTGTTTGGGTTCTTATTTAATCAGAATACGTTTTCATTGTCTCTTATTTTTTCCATCAGGTTGGCAAAGAAGTTCCATTACCATAGAGGTTTCCAAACCAGTTTCCAGATGAAGTCCCGTTGTGGTCATGATTATTCAAAGAACTATGGGTCATCACAATCATCACCTGACTCTGCTTATTATCTTTGGGGCACAGTTTCTATTCTGCTCTCTGCTGTGTCTACCCAATCTATTTCTAACCTCTCTCCCACTTTCCTTCCCAAGTGCCAAAACTGTGATCCTTCTTTATGTTTGTCAAGGTCACATTGGCTCAGAAATCTTTCTGCAGACTTCCCTTGAGGAAAAAATCAAACTGAAACTTTCTACCCTTAAGCTAAAAGCTGTATAAGCCTCAAGCTAGTTGGCTTCTGTCTGGCTTTTATTTTCTCTTCCTTTTTTACTCATTATTTTCTGTGTCCCTCTCCTTAACACCAAGTACTCTAGGTTCCTTTCTCTTTCTCCTGCTTTCTTTCATTCGACCCTGAAAAACAAAATGCTGATAAGCTCCCTTCCTTTGCCTCATTAAAAAAATTGCCATAAAATTTATAACTGGCTTAGGCTGGCCATTACTGATCTTGATTTAGCTACTGCCAAGAAATATTTTATGATTATCCTCTGACTTATTTACAACAAACTCACAATGTCCTTGATGTTAGGAGCCTGTGTATATCCTCTGATTTGTTTGGAAAATTGAGTGAGTACTGGAAGTTCCCTGTGTAGAATAGGGTGCTTTGGGTTGTAAGACTTGTACATTTTATATGAGAAGATAAAATCCCAAAGCCTGAATATGTAATAACAGCAAATCATTTTGGTGCCACATAGAAAATGTAAACAGCCCTGAGACAACACAGGAAACTTTCCAGTACTTCCTTAAGCATTAGTTTCAGAAGGCCATTAGTAAGGCTTGTAATTGAAAATAAATTGTGTTGGTGAGGTTGAAATTGGCTAGTGGTGGAAACTGTTTGAATATCTGAATGAAATGAGGGTAATTGATTATGTAAGAGTGATTTAGAGGCTGATGTAATGACCACCATAATAGCAGTCTTACTTCTGTTATTTGAAGGATGAGTGGGGGCAGGAATGATTTAAATGTTTGAAGTATTTGAATTGTGTTGATTGTTCCATTGCAGATTTGAAATATATGAAAGTGATCTTTCTGTAACCTCTGGTATCACATTGATCACTATATAAATTTAAATTGTTTGGTAGCTCTCCAGCAGGTGATGTTTTGTCTTGAGCAAAAGAGTGTAATCACCTGGACTAGATCCATAAAGAAGAATTCTGATGTGTGTTTCCAAAGGGAAATATCAACTGTATATTTTGGAAGTTAACCCAAAACTGTGGTGCCATAGTTGAACTTGAGTACTTCATTGTCATGGAAAGAATCTGATGTCTGAGTAACAGTTATATTATTTTGCTTTCTCTAGTCACTTTCCCCTACCTGGCTAGGCTAGGTTTGGGACCAAGGGTAGTGGCAATAAAATTGAGTGTCTACAACTGCATTATTGATTATTGTATGTTATTTTGCTGAGGCCAGCACTATTTTATGGGGGAGCTACTGGTAAAAAAGAGCTTTGAGGAAGAATAAAGGCTTGCTTATATAAATTTAAGGTGTAGTTCACCCAATACATAACAGGATCCAGGAGGAGGAGGAGTGATCATCTCACGACATATCTGTCACAGCACTGTTAGAGAAATACCACTTGATAACTCAGGAAATGTGACTGCATGAACCAAGTATAAACTTGGGGCCACACTGTCCAATCTCCCCATGATGCTCCATTACAAAGCATAGTCTAGAAACCAAAGTAATTATTACTGAAAGCTAATCTTACTTTCATCTCTTAAAGATTCATGAAAGTAGATTAAATGTATAATCCACAGTAAAACAACTTTTCAAAACTGCCTTTGCTTCTTTCTCAATTTTTCAGACTCCAGAGCTGCACTAGAGACCCTCAAAAGGCTACTTTCATATGATATATGGCTATTCATCCCCTACTGCACCCCTTTAACTCTTCATTGTGCAAATCCACTCAGGTTCTCTGGCTGTTTTTATTCCTGCCTTTTGTTTTATTTAATTTGGTTCCACTTATTCTTACAAAAAGTGTTAGGAACTAGTTAGGCAAAAATTTTCTTAAAGCATATAGTAAGGGGAAGATAAGAATCTGAGCAGATAAAGACTAAGTTCTCTTATTACTTGGGATGGGAGTAGGGGTCTTAAATTATTGCTAAGATTATAGGTAATCTATCTTGTCCCTAGTATAATCCATAATAAAGGCCAACATTTATTAGTAGTTAATATGTTCCACTCATTTTGCTATGTATTTTACATTAATTATGTCATAATAACTAATGTTATTTTACAAATTTGTAGTGTTACTGTAAAAATTAAGGAAACTGAGTTTAGAGAAGTTGAGTGACTTGCCGCAGGTTATACCACTAGTTAATGGCAGCACTAGGATTTCTTGGGTTGGTTTGTTTCCTCCCAAAGCCCCTGGTTTTAACCATCAGAACCTTAGGCATCAGTGGCCACCAGTGGCTGAGGTTATATGAGAATAAGGCAATAATGTAAATACATTGACACTTCTTTGTATATAAGAAATACAGTTAAACTCCATTTTTCAATTTTTTTCTTCTTTTTTATGTAATTTTTCAGCTAAATGTACCATTTTGGATCTACATCTATATTAACATACTAGTTACAAAATGTGGGACATTTGTCTGCAAATTAGTACTAGAACTTCCCAACTATAAATGCTTGTCATTTTGGGAGACAATTCAAGATGAAATTTCCCTTATTTTTTCCACATTTACAGTTTTCCTCCCAAAGTTTAAAAAATTCTCTGGTCCAGGGTTACAATCTTGAGTCCGTTCCCTCTGAGTAGTTCAATCATCACCACTGTGCCTCATCTGTGAGGTTGGAGAAAGAATTTAGGAGGCATATTGGGAGTTCACCACAGCATGGTAGTGATGAGCAGTGCCCAGAATGTGTGCAATGATATTCAAATTCAGTTATCAGCTAGACTGTCAGATATGCAGCCTAAAAAATTATCTTCCCATTAAATCTCTACTTTTTAAACAAATTTCCCTTTTGGTATAAATGTTTCTTTCCTAGTTTTGTATCCTGATTGAAAGTGAAGTGCCATGCCTCTGATGAGATTCATCATCGTTCTTTGAAAGATAGGTCTCAAACCAGCCGTTCCTGTTTCTCTTCTAGTGGATGCCTTCAACCTGGAGTATGTGTCTTGAGTCAGTCTCTTTCGTTTTCAGTGTATGAGATCTGTGTTTACTCATCATCTTGGCAGTTAGTCTCGCATCAGCTCCCTTGGCTGCTAGTTAGTTCTCTTGCTCTTGAAACTAGAGTTTGAGCTAGTTATGTAAAAGAAACAGAAACAGAGGGATGGGGGAGGCTGAATGCAGGATTCTGACCTTACATTTGGAGGCCTTGACTTTTTGAATTAAAACGAACACCAGAACTACAAAAAGAATCATTCTAAGTCATCTGTCCCTGATGTTTTGACTATTACAGAAAGGGCTTATGAAATTATTTCAAGAGATCTACATATCCCTATACAGATGGAATAAAGAGCATGCTTACACATACATGTACTATTTATTTTTCACATGGAAATAGTTGCTGCTTTAATTAATATAACTTGTTTTAATAATATTAATTTTACTAAATTTGATATTATACATTTTCTTAGTCAACATATTAATAAAGGCAAGTGATTCAACTACTACATGACATTTAAATATATATTCTTATGTGTGAAAGGATTTCTCATTTTTGAAAAAATTTTTTGAATGTTGTTTATTTATTTTTGAGAGTCAGAGAGAGACAGACAGCAGGAGCAGGGGAGGGTCAGAGAGAGACAGAGAGATACAGAATCCGAAGACAGGCTCCAGGCTCTGAGCTAGCTGTCAGCACAGAGCCTGATTCAGAGCTCAAACTCATGAACTGTGAGATCATGACCTGAGCCGAAGTCGGACGCTTAACTGACTGAGCCACCCAGGCGCCCCAGGATTTCTCATTTTTAAAACATTTGGGAATCACTAACTAAATAATGATGGTTCCCATCTGGTCAGCAAAATGGGAAGAAATGTGAAAGAGATCAGAAATATTAAGATACTTTTACAAGAAAAAAGAGCAGGAGGTCCCTACCCAAAGCTATCATTTCCTGTCAGGAAATTGGCTGGCACATCCTTGCTTTACCTTGGAGCTATGGAAGCCTGTGGCTTGATTTAGCATGGGTGTTAAAGTACTCTGTGTCAGCAAACTCACAGGAAGAACTTGTCATTTCTACTGGTATTCTGAACTTCAAAATGGCACAGCACTCAGGTATATCACAATGTATCATAATGTCTTTGACATTTTCCTAAAGAAAAAATAATAGAGTATGAGTCAATGTGCAAATGAGAGAATAAAAGGCTGTTTCTGATCATGAAATGTCTACATCTTGTTGATAATCAAAAGGATCATCCAAAGGGCATAGCAGTTAAGTTGTTTTGTTGGTTTTTACCTGTCCGGTTTCATCTTTCCTGCTTGTGGTAACAGAATCTCTGTTTTCCTTTAGAGAATTGTCCAAACCCATTGCTGGCATATGGCCCAGGACTGGTCTCAAAACTGCGGCAATTATTGAGAAGGAGATGAACTCCTCTGGATGAAGTTTTGAAGCTGATTAGAAGTCAGTTTTATGTGGAAGTTTTAGAAGCAGCTGCTCATGAGGGAGAGCATGCCTACAAGTACAGCAAGAGGAAAGTTGGCCAGCAAATGGGGAAAGTCTAAAACACAGCATTTGAACATCTGCTCTAAGTATTCCTGATTTTGATTTTTGGGTTATGTACGTCAATCAAGTTTCCTTTGTTGCTTACATATTTGAGTTAGGGTATTCTCACTGACACTGTAAAGAAAACTGATTAACACAGGTTTTCCTTTAGCCTTAGATGGCATTTATCATCCTCTTTGCATTGTTTCTTTCCACATTCCAGCTCTCAGTGAACTCCAGTCTGCCACATTGGTACTGCCCCAGTCTTTCTCCACTGTGGACCCCGTTAGTGTGGAGCAGAAGGACTTTTCTCCAGCCTACCAACTGATTTCTAGGGACAAGGCATTCCCAGCCACACTGAGCAGGTCAAAAAAAGGTGGTGAAAAACAGAGATTCCTAGGAAAGTTGACTGTAAGATGGCAAAGAAAAGTCACATCAAACTAGAATGTTCTAAAATTTAAACTGTAGCTTTCTTTCTAACTGGCAATAAATAGTGCATGATGCCTTGAAGCATACAAAGGTTGCCAGTTTTTGATAGACTAGCTTAGTAGCTCAGCTGGGGATTCTGCTAAATGGGGAGCCAATAATAAGCATTATTTTATGGAGATGGGATATTTTGATCCTGACCCTTTGATTTTGCTTCTATTCCTTTTTTCTGCTTCTTTTTTCATTCTTGTTTCCCCTGCTGTGTTCTTTTGCATTATCACTTTTTTATTTGTCTGAAATTGGACCCACAGAAATGAGCCTGTAATAAGGGACATGAGAAGCCCTAAATTGCTGTCATTTTGATTTTCTACTTTATTAATATTCCAGAATATGAAACATACAGCAGGTATTTTAGCTCACTGGCCCTTCAACTTAGTCATGCTATCTAAGCCTTTGCATGGGAAATTTGAATATGCATCATAGCATCTAAAACCGACATTTCTAAATCTGTGGCACATTATGTAGGAAATTACTTCAGTCTCACTAGTACTTGAGAAACCTCTATCACACATCATTCCAGCATTTTAGAAAAAAAGGCAAGTGGGAGATCTGTATATAAGGGAAAAGGAGGAACACTAACATTACAACCCATCGATGGAGATTAAACTGGCTTCCTTTATTAATTGGACATAGCTCATACTTGATTTTTGTGTCTCGTTGTGTTGCTTAATGCACAGCCAAATAAGATAATTGTTCTTCATTGATCTTTGCATAAGAGTTTTTAAAAAGTCTGAAATTAAAGTCTCTTTATAGCAAAATTAAATGCCTCCTCCTCAGAGTATATGCAGAAGCTTCCAGTAAGTTTTTTAAAATAACACTTTGAGTGTATGGAGCACTTACTATATGCCAAGCATTTTACACGTGTTACTTTATTTAGTCTTTCAAACAATCCATGAGACAGGAACCATTAGTCTCCTTATTTTATAAGTGAAAAAACTGAGTTAGAGAGGTCTACCAACCTGTTCAGAGCCCAGTATAAAATCTGTCTCAATCCAGAAATCAAGATCCTAACAGCTACAGAGGATTGGCAGAAGGAAGGATGAGATTCCATGTTCTCTCAGCATCTTGTGAATTTCTAAGGAACCCTAGAGTCAAGGATAAATGGGGGACAGAGCATGGCAAGGCCACTTCCTGCTTGCTGGTTTGAGGCCAGTCAGGAGCAAGTTACCAAGAATAAACAAAGGCTAGATCTTGGGGGCAAAGGTAGGCATATACTAAGGTAAATTTGAATTCAGTGAGTACTTTTTCAGAAGTTTGCAGATTTGGCAGTGGTTTCTTTCCTTGTTGATGGCATGACAATAGCTTGTGCCTGACACCCTGCTGTCTTCTCCAGCATGTGGGTCCAGTATGAAAGCATGGCTCTCTCACACTTTACACTCCAGCCATGCTGGATTTTTAGTAACTTGAACTCACTTTCCTTTCTCTCACTTCTGAGCCTTTATATGTTCTTTCCTTCTGCCTAGCATACTTACCCATGCCTGTCTTTCCTTCCCCTGGATATCTCTTGCTCAGCCTTCAGGTCCAAGTTTAAATGTGTTTTTCATCATGAAGATTTCTATGATATCCCTGAAATAATTCAACTATTTTTTGGTTCATTTGTTGTAGTGTCTTTTTGCTTTTATCCCACATACTAGATTATAAGATACTAGAGGACCCCTTATGTATACTGTGAAGAAGTTACTTCTTTTATAAAGAAGTTTGATTTCTGGTTTCCCCACTGAGTTGCAACACTTTGAGGACAGGAACTATGCTTTTTGTTCACCATTGAATCCTCTGTCCCTAGTATAATACCTGAAACATAGTAGGAACTTAATATTTGCTAAACAACTGGATAAATAAATTAATAAAGTAACTCATTACATTCACTGTCACTGAATATTGGAGCAGCTCAATAAGTAGTTATCAATCTCCATGTGAACAGGTAAAACTTAAAACAACAGCAACAGCAACAAAAGCACAATATTTGCCCTTGTGGATAAAACAATATTACTTGGAAAAGGAAGAGAATCATCCATTATTGAGAACCTATTACTTAGGGAAAGTATAACGCAGTGTTTGTAAATTTTTTTTCATAACCTAAAGTAAGAAATACAGCAAGGCCCAGTACTCATGCACACAAAACTAAAACAAAATTTTCACAGAATACTTGTGAAATCATTCAGTTTAATATTTCCCCTGTGGACTTCATGGTGGATTAGGTGGTTACTAAACCCCTGGACATCAGAGGTGGAGCCCAGCTGTGATTCTAAAGAACTCACTCACTGGTGGACAACGGTGATGGCAGAGCTTATGAATTTGGGATACCCTTTTAAGGTTGTTAGCTACCCAATCAACCCTGCACAAACTCTATCCTGCAAGCAAATTATAGAGATTCAGGGAGAACAAATGTTTCAGTCTCTTGGGAAATTAAAATAGTCTACAGACAGAACTACCAGGAGAGCAGAAATTCAGAATTTTAGACACATATATTTTCTTAGATAGGGATATGATTCCACATACCAAAGAGGGTCCTGAGAAGTTTTTGTGTGTTTGGTAACATAGTGAAAAATGCTTTAGGAAAACATATCCCCTGAAATAGTTTATTTATTAACAAGTAGCAGTAAAAACCACTGAAGTCTCAAGAATGGAATTTAATTCCTCATTCTACTGCAATGGTTTGTGTTGACTTGTGTAAATCATCTATGTTTTGGTCCTCCCCCCATGTGTAAAATTCAGATTTAAATGCATGAAATATAGAGTACAGTTCCAACATTATAGTACAAATTCTAAGTTTATTTCTCTGATTTTCTGAAAGTTTAATGTGATCAAGCTGAAGTTTTCTTGGTTTTGAGTTTTCTGTTTTATTTTTGTTTGTTGGTTGGTTTGTTTTCATTGGGATTAAACTCCATTAACCTTTCTGAAACAGAAGAAAACTTTTGCACTGTGCTAAGGAACCCAACCAACCCAAGTTAGCATGTGACTTACCAGGCAAGAGAACCATGTATGAGATGCTTCAATAAAATATACCCCTTCAAATACTACAAGTATTAATGAGTAGCAATAAAAGAATGAAAACAGAGTTTTCAAGATTTACACACATTATCTCATTTATAAATACTCTGTCATCATTCCAACTTATTAGTAGAAGAAAAGAGCTGAAATTTTAAAAGGATTAATTTCTCACCCATGCTTACACAATTAAGTGGCAGAGATGGATTGTAGCATTGACTTTTACCCCACTGTGAAATACCAGAGGGCGGAATGGTATTAGGAGTTCTTTTGTACTTCTCTTTTCAACTTTGAACCAAACACTCATAACCATACACATTTGGAATAGCTAAAGCAGAAGCTGTTAATCTGTGAGGTGCAAAAGCCAGGGGAGGTGGTTGGAAGGTTATTTCTAAAGGCCTCTGAATCCTCATGAACACTGAATCCTCATTAACACTATGTATTTATCTGTTCACCAAATATCTCAGTCAGTTCAGGCTTCTATAACAAAGTGTCACAGACTAGGTAGCCTATAAACAACAGAAATTCATGTCTCAGGGTTCTGGAGGCAGAAAGTCCAAGATAAGGATGCCAATATGATCAAGTTCTGGTGAGAACCCTCTGCTGGGCTGTAGTCTGTTGACTCTTGCAGTATTCTCACATGGTAGAGAGCAGAGAGAGCTCCTTGGGGTCTTTTTTATAAGGATTCTAATACCATTCACAAGGCTAAAACTCTCATGACCTACTTACCTTCAAAGGCCCCACCTCCAAAGACGAGAACATTCAGGGTTAGGCATTTCAACATAAGAGTTTTGGGAGACACAAACATTCAGTCCATAATACTAAATAAGTAATACCTCAAATATGTGTGAACAATTTTTCTTTTACCCAAATATTTCTATACAACCGTGATTATTAAAACAAATAATTATGTAAAAACATAATGAATTAGTAACAATTTTATGCTAGTATGTATTTTCTCTATCAATGGATACTGAGAGTACAATTAGTATTGTCTGGACTCTGAAATTTTGGATATTAAAATGAGGCCCTGTGGGGGTGCCTGGGTGGCTCAGTCTGTTAAGCATCCAGCTTCTGCTCAGGTCATGATTTCATGGTTTGTGGGTTTGAGTCCCATGTTAGGCTCTGTGCTAACAGCCAGCTCACAGCCTGGAGCCTGTTTTGGATTCTGTTTTGGATTCTCCCTCTCTCACTGACCCTTCCCTGCTCACGCTGTCTCTCTCTCAGAAAGAAATAAAATATTAAAAAATTTTTAAGTTAAAAAGATTTTTAAATGAGGCCCTGAGTTTATAAAAATGTTCTATATCAACACTTGGGTGTTGGTCAAAGAGGTGTACACATTTGTCATAATGCATTGAATTATATGCTTAGTATATACACGTTTCACTAGTATGAATTTTACGTCAATTTTTAAAAATGAGACTTCACCTACTTCAACCCAAATGTACAGCAACCTCCCAAGTCCTAGTTAGCTTTCCCCTTGTAGGCTGTATTTGGGGTGATAGTAAGGTGCCCTTCCCTCTGCTGCCTTCTGTGAACTAAACTACTAAAAATCAACATCAGTGGGTGAAATTAGCCACCTGTGAGTGCAAACCAAGAAGTTTCTTACAAAGATGTGTTTGAAAAGTGTGAAAACAATTGTAAGGAAAATCAAAGTGGTCAGGACATAGATTTGTGAAGGCAGAAAGAGAATGTGATTGCAATTTAGGAAATGGAATCTAATTAATTGTTTGGAGAGAGTCACTTAGTTGATTAGGTATATGAACAGAAGAGGGATAGTCAATCTGAAGCATTGAAAGGAAGTCTGAAGATTGTCTAATCCTGCCCAGAGGCAAAAAAAAAAAAATGTCCTGAACCTAGTAAATTCAAAGTCAGATGTTTTTGGCAATAAGGTGGATTATAAGACTTCATCATGGTCCAGATAAAATAGGTCCAAATTCTCTTTTTTTGTTCTGATTCCCAGTCAGAACAACCTTTTATGAGATAACCTTTTTTGTTTGCTGATTTGGCTTTTCAGATAACCTAATTCTGGGAAATGAGTGCTCTAGGTAGAAGGGGTGCATATTTTAGACACTTGCAAAGATGATTCAATTAGTATTCTGTGTACATCAGTCTCACTTAAATTTGGTTGATGAGAATATTTTTGCATCTGATGATTTCTAATTTTAAGTTTATGGATTTGCAAAACTGTGATGATTCCTTGTATTAGTAAAAAATTTTTGGTTTTCAAGTGGTAGAAATACAAATCAAACTTGCTTAAGCAAAAGCAGAAGTTTGCTGGCTCATTTAGCATAGAAATTCAGGTGGCACAGCCTTTAGCTGATCAGGATCCAGGGGCTTAAATAATTCAGTTTGGAATATTGCACTGCTAGGCTCTGCTTTACCTTCAATTAGCTCCATTTTTATTCAGTCTTTCCTTGTGTTTTGACAAAAAGGTTGTCACCAGATCTAAATTAGTCCTAAATTCTAAGACATTCTAGTGAGAGAAGAACCTCTGTTTCCAACAAAATCCTACACCAATATCTAATTGGCTTGATTTGTATTAAGTGGCTAAGCCTGAACTAATCAGTGGGGCCAGGGAAATAGAATGTGCTGATTGGCCTGCGATTGAGATCCCAGACCTCTAGTGTAGCTGAACTAATGGGATACCTCCTCCCAATTTGCAGGATGAAGAATGGGGAAAGGAAAGGTTCTTAGATGGGAAGTAGAGGTATTGCTATCAGGTGAGTAAAGAGTGGAAGCTACAAAGGTAAAACACAGTAAATACCCACCATACCCTTCAAAGCCACACTGGTTTGTGATGCTGTGCCTGGGCTATTGGTCAATAACCTCTGACTTTTCCTTGTTCTCTTTCCTTTATTCCTTTCTTTTTCCCCAACTAGCCCAGGAGACTAAGCAAATGTCAGTGGTCACAGTTTGTAAATGTCTTTTTAAAAATCAATCTGTTCTAAATTTAATTGCAGAAGTAAATCAAGTATAATATGTAGATTATATCTTAAGGACATGACCCCAATAATCATCTTTATATAAATGGAAATCTGCTGATAACAAACATATTTTGAAACTAAAATAACGTTTTTTTTGAGATATGATCTTCTGCTATGGATTTTCTATTCTCTTCTTCCTCTCCAAGCTCTTTGAGACTGGGTTTTGTTTGTTGTTTTTGTTTGTTTGCTTCTGTTTGTTTTTGTGATAATGAAGCAAACAAAGGCTACTTTGTAACAATGGATCATTCATTCATTCTTTCATTCTTTTTTTTAAATGTTTATTATTTATTTTTGAAAGAGAGCGAGAGAGAGACAGAGCATGAGTGGAGGAGGGACAGAGAGAGAGGGAAACACAGAATCTGAAGCAGGCTCCAGGCTCTGAGCTGTCAGCACAGAGCCTGATGTGAAGCTTGAACTCAGGATCTGTGAGATTGTGACCTGAGCTGAAGTCAGACGCTTAACCACCTGAGCCACCCAGGTGCCCCATTCTTTTATTTTACAACTATTTATTAAGCACCTGTGTGTGCCTAGAACTGGTCCTAAAATAATATAGCATAAAAATTTTATTCATATGATTGTAAACCAGAAATAACTAGAGATAAATGTGATTTTGGAAGTTATTTTGTCAATGTTCAACATAATATGTTGAACTAATCAAATAGTCAGGAATGGAGTAAGCTGGAATAATTCAACTAATACTTATTAAACACCTATTATGTGAGTTAAAAGTAAGGGCACATAAATATGCCATGGTTATGGAAATATAGGCTGTTGCGCACATAAAGTGGTTGCTTATATTAGTGTGTGCTATAACAAATTATCAAAGAATTAGTGACCTAAAACACTATAGATTTATTTTCTTATAGTTCTGGAGGTCAGAAGTCTGAAACGGGTCTTATTCTGCAAAAATCGAGGTGTTGACAGGGCTGCATTTCTTTCTGGAGCTCTAGAATAGCATCCATTTTCTTGCCTTTTCCAGGTTGTAGAGGCTGCCTTCATTCTTTGGCTGATGGAAGATCATTTTCAAAGCCAGTAATGACTATTGAGTCTTTCTCAAATCATATTATTCTAGATCTCTGTTTCCTCTCTCTTCCCCTTCTGAGGACCTTTTTGATTATATTGGTCATTCTGGATATTATAAAATAATCTCCCCATCTCAAATACAGCTGATTAACATCCACAACCTTAATTTTCCTTTGCCATATGACCTAATGTATTTGCAGGTTTCAGATAAGAATATGGACATCTTTGAGTATGGGGGTGGGGGACATTATTCTGCTTACCAAAAGGTCCAGTCTGGATTTGGGGATCAGAAAAAGCTTCCTGGAGAAAATGACACTTAAGAAGAAATTGAAAAACTCCTACTTCTAGAGAGAAGAAGTATTTGTAGGCAGACTGCAACAGCTATGAGTGGACCAGTTGGATCTTTCTTCAAGAAAAGTTGTGTTAAGCTCCAATAAATGAGGTATCTGAGTGTCCAGCTATAGTGTCTTTGCATCTGCCTCAGGTTCTGAGAACAGGCCATGCTTTTCCTGGGTAGCCCAGTCCATGACTGAGCACAACAAGAGTACTAAGTTCTGACCATTTCTAACCAATGTGGGATTCCTCCAATCAGCAACCTTTGCTCTGGAGCTTCCTATTGGATTGACCAAGGGCCTTTGGAATCTGAGGCCCTTCTTATTTTCTTTCACAAGTGTCAGATCAGCGCTGTGGTCTGAAAGTTTTCTCAGGTCTACTCTGTTTCTTCCTTCTTTATCATTCACAGGCATTAGCCCCACAGACCACTTGTAGTCCCATCTTGGTATCAGTTTTCTGGAGGACCCAATCGGGACACAGAGGCACCACAGGAGCAGAGACTCATAGGTGAGAGAGAGCATGATGAGCTTTCAAGTAGTTCAGTATAGCAGGCACACAAGACTCAAGAATGGTCCTAGGCTTGAAATTATACATACCCATTGAAGTTTTATTTGTCAGTACAAACTAAATGCTATAACAAAAATCCCACATTTCAGTGGTTTAACACGGTAAGTATTCTTTACTCTCTGTGAACAGACCACACAGGTATTCCCAGTCAGATACCCTTCCCTGGGGCTCTGCTTCAAATAGTAACTTTGGAAACAGGGTTCCTTTAGTCTTTTTGTGACCCTCTCTCAGATCTTGAGTTGTTTCCCTGCAGCCAGCATTCAGGAAAGTAGACAGGAAGATCATGCATATGAAAGTTTTATGGATGAGGCCAGAAAGTGGTGCATCTCACATTTTGGGAGAACATCTACATATATCCCTGAGGTTTTAGGAATTAAGTAGGGTTAAGTGGAAAAGGACCCAATCCAGCTACAGGTGATGAAGGGATTATTGATATAGCATAGTGTACCAGATAACCCAGCACTTTGTGCATATGTCATAAATGTTTGTTGAATGAATGAATTTGGAGTCAGATGGACCTGAGTTCAAATCCCAGATCTAATACTTGGACTTGAGCAGGTCACTTAGCTCTAAGCTTCATTTTCTTCATTTGCAAAATGGGTATGAAAATGTCTATGGCATAACATTGTTATGAAATTTCTATAAGATTGAGCATATAACAATTATAGCTAACACTCATTGAGTGCCAAGAATGTTGAGGTGATTCATACTTATTACTTCATTTGATTCTTTTTTTTTTCATTTTTTAATGTTTATTTTATTTATTTTGAGAGAGAGAGAGCATGAACAGGGGAGGTGCAGAGATAGAGGGAGAGAGAAAATCCCAAGAAGGCTTTTCACTGTTAATGCAGAGCCCAATGAGGGGCTCAAAGTCACAAATTGTGAAATCATGACCTGAGCTGAAATCAAGAGTCAGATGCTTAAGTGACTGAGCCACCCAGTGCCTCATACTTCATTTGAGTCTTAATGAAACTCTAAGTTGTGGGTAGTATTATTATCCTCAGTTTATATATAAGGAAGATGAAACTTTGAGGCACAAAGTGTCTTGCTTTATACAATGTAGCTAATCATTGGTGGAGCTACAACTTGAACTCCACCTTCAGAATCAGTGTTCTTAATGACAGCACTATACACTACTTATAGTAAGTTAATTGCCAAAATTGGTGTCTGATACATAATTGATGCTCAAGAAATTGCAGGGCAGAATTATTAGCAGCAACTTCAAGAGCAGGTGATGTATGCTAGGTAACAGGCTAGTCACTGATATTAGCAAGGTTTGAAACAAAATCCCGGGTTTATGGTGAAAGTCTAGTTATTAGGAAGGTTTAACAGGAATAAAAGTGAGCATCTGTTCTGGAAAACTACTATATGGTATAGATTATAGGTACAAAGACTATGGCACAGGGAATCAAAATAGGGACCCAGATCCTGGAATAGTGTCACGAGACGGAAATAAGGCAGAAACCAAACAACTCCATTGTAGCTAATGCTTAGAAATGAACTACCAAGAAGCATGGATGATTTTGTGTCCCTCAGAGAGCTCTGACTAGCAATGAGTCAGTGTAGAGGATACTGAGTGACAGCTGGGGATCAGGGGCCTAGCTAAGAGGAACAAGAGAAAGGTACTGGGAACAGGCATCAGGCAAGTCATCCCAGCCATGTTTACTGATGACAGGAAATTGCTGGCTTAGCAAACTGTGTGTGTGTGTGTGTGTGTGTGTGTGTGTGTGTGTATTGTTAATCAATCTTCTAGTTTGTATGGACTTATTTTTAGAATGCATCCTTCATAAGCCTCCTTTGGATTCCAAAGACTTTTACATAGCTACCTTATGAAGATAATTCTCCAGAAAAATAAGCTCACTTCTTGCAGCAAGCAAACAATCAACAAGGGCAATAATAAAAGAATAAATTAAAAAGCCTCCAATCATTACAATAAAAATAAGCCTTTTTTAAAAAAAAAAAACAAACTAGATTTCCAATTAGGTAGCTATTTAGACATCATCTTTAAAATATTTTAGATCTTCCTAACTTTTTATCATATGAGAAAATTATGCAGTGTCTTATCGAGTGACTAACCAGGGCATATTCTTAGGAAAAGATGGAGGAAGTCAGATAATAATATAGCCCCTTCTTCCATTTTCTCCTTCCTTCCTCCCTCCCTCCCTTCTTTCCTTCCTTCCTTCCTTCCTTCCTTCCTTCCTTCCTTCCTTTGAATGCAGAATTTTAAAAATAAAACCCGGCCTGGACTTCAGGAAGGAGCCCTGGATCCTAGTTCTTAGAGCTGTTTCTTCTCCTGGCATCCTCTGAAGGAGAATGTGGGACCGAGCTAATACTGGCAGGGTGAAGGATAGTTTCATTTCCATTCAAGTTTCCATCTGTTTCAAACTCATAGCACAACTAAATGTGCTTCTCTGGTATCCTACTAAAATTTAGGTTCTTTGTGTCTTACATAAGTTTCCCATGAACTAGTTGTTAAGGAACAAGAAAATACAAATTCTAGTCTGTAATCTAGTTTGGCAAGTACCTTAAATTTTCTGGACCTGTTAATTCCTCTGCAAACCAAAGAGTTTTGACTAGATTCAAATTTTTCAAATCCTGGCATTTTGGCAACATGGTAAAGTTTTTATATTCATAGACTAAATATAGAGAACATGCCCATATATGGAAAATTATAAGGAAGGAAGAATTATACCACTTTAATCCTATGATCCATGTATTAAAAAATAATTCTGCAAAAATAGTTGGGAGACTCCAAAAATAATAATATCAATGTTAATGAAATACTAAAAATAAGATTGGGGTTGACATTATCTTTCTCCTTTCTTTTCATGTCATTCCTTTTCTGAGGCATGTCAAATTAGGCATTAATTTTTTATTTCCAGTTGGAAAGGTAGAGCAGTCTGGCCTAGACACTTGGGCCAATAATAGTAATAATATCAGACATTTCTCACCATATGGCAGGTACTGTCTCAAACAATGATCTTACTTAATCTTTATCATACTCTCCCCAAAAAACACACACCATTTTACAAATAAGGAAACTGAGGCCCAGAACTAACAGCACCAGACTAATGAATGGAGACCTTGAGCAAGAAGCCTGGTTTGTTTGGCTTCAAGCCTATGTTCCTCCCACTTGCCATATGGCTTCAATACTGTGAATGTGTATTGCACTGAAGGGAAGACAAGAGCATAATTTGAGAATTGAAGAGAAGAATGAGGCTACAACAGAACAAAAGCCCTTGCACAAATATATAACTTATTAAAAATTTGTAATTTTATAAAAATGCCAAAAGCCTAAGTCATTTTGCAAAATAACTTACAGATCCCTAGCAAACATCCAAAAAGGCCACAAGCATCACAAAATGGTTTTGAAAATCCCTGTCTAGATTATCTTTAATTAAGAAACTTTCAGTGTTAAATCTGTATCTGTCCTTGACTGTTCTTTAATTATTAATAGAGGGTAGTCTCTATCTTTAGAAGGGCAGATATATTACCATTCTTAGTTTTTTGTCTAGGACTCTATCCTTCTCTCAGAGATTTGTCCAGTAACCATCAATACAAATGTAAACCCAGGTGAAATTTGGGGTGGGTGAAGCAAGACAGGGAAAAAATGATCACTTGATTTGGCCCAGCAGTAGAAGGATGGACTAACCAATTGACCCTCTTCAACCCAATCAGTCTCTATTTGAGCAGGGGAATTCATGTGTCAAGGCCTGGCTGGGCCTACTCGCAGAATGGGGCTGGACCCATGGTTGAAAATGAGACTGAATATCTGCTTGAGACTCTACTAGGGGACAGGGTTAGCCTGATAGAGTCACTGAACCAAGCAGAGACTAAATGCTGGCCAGTCCCTAAAGAGGAAAACTACTCTTTCTGGGTCTTGGGCCCTGAAGGTTTTGTATGATTCCTGAGGCCTTTTTTTGGAAGAGCAGGTCCTGGGGTGCCTGGGTGGCTCAGTTGCTTGAGCATCTGACTTCAGCTCAGGTCATGATCTCATGGTTCATGAGTTCAAGCCCCTCATCGGACTCTGCTATCAGCCCAGAGCCTGCTTGGGATCCTCTGTCTTTCTGCCTCTCCCCCACTCATACACACACACATTCTCTCTCAAAAATAAGTATTTTTTAAAAAGGAAGAGTAGGTCCTAAGAATTGCTTCCTGATCATATCTTTCTGATTGGCTTCCTAATCCCAGTTCATCATAGGGTAAACTTGGCAGAAGTTCAGAGGTTTTGAAATATGTCTGGTACATGGAAGAGCAGTCTGTTGCATCCTCAAGAAAAAAAAGTATGTATATGGACATACATATATGCATTAATGTACTGATATGTAGTTCTCTGTGTACACACAGCACTGTTCTTCCCTGAGGAAAAGGAAGAAGGAGAGTCTTTCAGGTAATGTGGAAAGCTTCCAGACTCATACTGCCACCAATAATATGTGACCTTACACATTAAGGCCAGAGTCTTAATGTGTGGCTTTACACACATTAAGGTCATACTCTGTCTGAGAAGTGATCTCCTCTTAGTGTAATATGTTGTTATAGGATCATAAAGTCTGAGTGTTGAAAATTATAACTTAAAATTTAATAACACTATTTTATTGAGGGATCACCACAAGTACAAACTACTTGGGAACTGGAAGGGTTGAAACTTTAACCCAGAACAGCTCTGGCTTTTCCTGGGTCTCTTGATAGCTCCCTTATTTCTGCTTGTTAGATGATCTAGGTCCAAGAGACGTTTTTCAATTTGGAAAGTGAAATGATCTTTTCTGAATGCACATGTGTACACAAGTGTGTATGAGTGTGTGTGCAAATGTGTGTGACAATCTATCCTTTCATAGTTGGAAGCTGTCAGTAGTCTGTGGCTTCCTACACACTCATCTTGCTGTATTCTATCCATAATGAGCAATTGCTGTTTTACTGTTAATTTCAAGTATATGAAAGAAAGGGTAGAAAATGCCTGAGAGAGGACATAGCATTTTGCTTTAAAAATTCCTGTTCTCTACTTAGCTCCTAGATAAATCCTCTCTCCCACTGGATATATTTCCCCCATGTAGGCAGTTCTGCTTCTCTTCTCAGTTTACAAACACCATAATTCAGTGAGAGAAAGAAATGAAAGAAAAAGAAAGAAAGAAAGAAGGAAGGAGAGAGAGAGGGAGAGACAGAAAGAAAGAAAGAAAGAAAGAAAGAAAGAAAGAAAGAAAGAAAGAAAGAAAGAAAGAAAGAAAACAAGGAAGAAAAGGCTGGTATCTTTCTGAATAGCTGCCATGTAAAATCCAGGTAAAGGAATTTATGATGTCAAAAGGTATCATGTACATAAATGTATAGACACATTATTTTCTGAATACTGTGCTTATATTACACATCTTTATCTTTTTTCATAAATATGTTCTCTTTATTTTTTCATGTCATTAAATATGCTCCAAGAAAGCATGATTTTCAATGGCTTCCCAATAAGAATATGAATTTTTTACATAAGAAAAGCAGTATGGGTGTGACATGGACTCTGGGAGATGTATGATGATCCTCATCATACGACATTGTACAGACCTGTAGCATCTAAGACACTGTGAGAGGAAGCTGGGTTTTCTCTAGGAGAGCAGGAAGGAGGCAGTGCACGTAATGCTGAGGCCTCATTTGTGCTCTCCATCAATTATCCCATTTAGTGCTTTAAAAAACTTAATGAACTATTATTTTACATATGAAGAAACTGAGGTCTAGAGTTAAGATAGCTAATATGTAGTAGGTCTTGAATTTGGGACTAGAATTGCCTGAGTCTAGACTCTAGTTCTTTCTATTTCACCACAATGCACCTCTGGGAGGTAAATAGAGTCTGAATATTGTCACATAAAATTCCCCATAGAACCACATGAAAAAAAATTTTAAAGTGTTGTGAGTGAGAATAAGACATTAAGTTAATCAGAATCAAAGGGACAAATGTAGTGCCATATATAGTTCCTGAAGCCCAAAATAGGAGTCTTGTGGCCAGGCTGTGAAGCCTTTCTCTTCTTGGGTAGTTGGAATCAGGGAGACTGGACAAAGATAGAGTAGCTGCTAAGATGATATGTAGTTCAGGTTGGAAGAGTGGCATCAGCTCAGCTCCAGATGAGACCAGCACTTGAGGGGACAAGAATCTGAACTCTTCATCATTTCCAACAAGCAGATTTGTTGGTCTAGACAACATTCCAGCAATGTAAGATTGAGGACATAAAGAGAGGTCTTTTAATGTATGTCAGCCAAATGTCTTTGGCAATATTAATAACCTTGGCAATAAAGCTCTGTACTGTATAAAATCATGATTTCTCAAAATATTTTTAATAATTTCATTTGCTCAGTTTTTATTTACCTTTTTACTGGGCTTACCTTTTTACTGGGCTTGACTTTTTGACAGAAAGAAGGATGAGGGCAAACATTCAAGTAAATAAAATACTAAGAAGGCCAGCAACCTACACTGTCTTCCAAAAGCCACCAGTAAAATCAGCTCTGGATCTTCATTCCAGGCTTCTGCCATCCAGTGATGGTGGCAGATGAGACAGGCAATTACAGGTGCCACTATGCTTGTGCTACTCCTTAAGCTGATGCAGAATGAACAGACAGATGTGACACCCGGAGGATCTCTAGTATGCCACTTTTTAATTCACAGTCTGAGATGTTCCCTCTCAACCCTCAGTAATAGGGCCCAAACTCCCTCCGAACATACCACAGCTCTTCAAGTCCTCTATATAATTCCTTCTCATTTAACAAGCCTGTGTACTTAGAATAGGCTGGAGAGACATGTTCTGTTGCTGATGAGCTCATTTTTTTTCTAGTCCACCACCTTAGTACATTTTTTGACCAAAAACTATAACATAAAATATTTCCAAGCATGGACAATCACATGAATTATGCCTATTATGTATAGAACCTAATAAAAGATATATTTCTCTTTATATGGTTTAAAGTATCAATCTCCCTATACCAGGATACAATAAATAGCACTACTAGCATCTGCATTTATCTTTACCAGACTTAGGGGAAAGGTCACTACATGCCAGGGAGATTAGAGCAGCACTAGAATGCGCAGTTACAGGATTGGGGGGGGGGGGGGGAGGATAAAGCCAGTGGCCTCGGTAAAGAGTTAGATTTAATGATAGCTTAGCAGCTGGTCGGGTCAATAGATGGATACAGTTATACAGTCCCTCTTCACTCCTTTCTAACCTTACAAAACAGCATAGTCCCCCCAGGCTGAACAGGACATCCTGTCAAAAGCAGGAGGTATCAGAGAAAAAGAGACAAAGAAGGGTCACAGAGCAGATTCACTGGCTCCCTTGAGCCTTGTCACCGAGTTTTGTCATCTGGTAATAGCTTGAACTCCCCATTTCCCAGCCTTCCCTCCTCCAGAGGAATTTACATCTCTACAGCCCAGACTGCAATCACAATGAGCTGCAGACATGTGGGTCAAGGGAAGACTGACAAGGTTAGCCTCATGTTTTAAGGACAGGGCATTAGAGACATAGCCTTCCATAGACTTCCTTTGCTCCAAAGTAGCACTTTATTTCTATTAAAAGATTAGCTACTCAAATTATACACCAACATATATACCCAAAATAATTGAATACAGGTACTTGTATTGTCAATGTTTACTGCAACATCATTCACAATAGCTAAAAGGTAGAAACAACCTTCAACATCAACAGAGGAATGGATAAACAAATGCGATATATATATACAATGGAATATTATTCAGCCATATAAAGGAATGAATGGAATATTCATTCCATGGATGAATGGATGAATGGAAGTTCTAATATATGCTATAATATGAATGAAACTTAAAAACATTATTCTAAGTAAAATAAGCCAGATATAAAAGGACAAATATTTCATGGTTCCACTTGTATGAAATATCTGCAATCGTCAAACTCACAAAGACAGAAAATAGATTGGAGGTTACCTGGGGCTAGAGGGAGAGAGGAGGGAAGAGTTATTTTTTAATTGTTACAGAGTTTCTGTTTGGGATGATTAAAAACTTTTTGGAAATATAGTTGATATCGTCCAACATTGTGGATGTAGTTCATGCCATGGAATTGTATGGTTAAAAACAGCAACTGGTTAAAGCAGCAACTTATAGGCTATATATATTTTACCACAATAAAAAAAGATCAATTACTCAGCAACCATTTGGATTTTCCCCTTGTTATTCAAAAACAGTTATTTTAGATTCTGCCAACTCGCTGAAAATTTTTGATGTCATCAGATTTGCACATATTTTCTTTTTCTGCATTTCTCCATTGTCTGATCTTCTGAGCAACTATTAGTAAAAGTAATTACTTAACATTTATGTAGTCCCAGCACTCTTCTATTCTACATAAATCAATGCATTTAATTCATGTGAATAGTACTGTTATTATCATTCCTATTTTACAGAAGGAGAAGCAGATATTCTTCCCAGTGTCACAGAGCAAGTAAGGGCAAAGACAGAATTGAGTCCTAGACAGAACCCTACACTCTTGACTATTACTACATGACATCTTTGGGACCCTGCAATAGACAATTTTAGGGAACTTGGGAACAATCAGACTCATGGTCTATCCCATACTAATTGCATCAGAATTTATAGAGGCCCAGGAACCTACATTTTAAAAAAGATCCACATGTTCCAATTTCAAAACTTACTAGAAAACTGCAGCAATCAGTACCAGTGTGGTCCTGGCATTAGGATAGACATAAAGATTAATGGAATAGAAGTGAAAGTGTTCTATCTACATTCTAGTAGAGTGTAGAGAAGAGGTTGACAATGGTTGGAGGTGGTTATGTGAGACTGTAGGAATAAAATGTTTCAGGAAAACTCAGCATAGTAAATTGTCCAATTGGTAAATGATCAAGACTGAACTGTGACAAGGAGTAGGAGAGAGGAATTATTTGAAAATAACTCCCTGGCATCCAGCTTGGATGACTATTAATAGAATAATAGAAATAGAAATAGAAAATTAGAGAAGGCATATTTTTATTGAGGAAGAAGACATTGAGTGATTTCATTTTTTAAAAATTTAAGTAGCTTGTGAAGCTATCCAGAGTGGCTTGGCAATACCAGTCAAGAGGTATGGGCTAGAGATAAACTTAGGATTCAGGTGCTTGTAGATACTAACTGAAACTATGGAGGAGGTGAGATTCTCTAAAAAGATCAGAGAGAGAGAGAGAGAGATGGGTTGTGCACTAAGCATTAGGGAGTACCTATATTTAAGGGGCAAGCAGAAAAAAAGAAGCACAATTAACGACAGTTGAAAACTAGATGAAGAACTAAAAGAACTAAAAGAGACTTCAAGGCAGATATTTCAAGGAGAATGTGGACCCAACAGACCCATTAATAAAGTACTTATTATGATACTTTTAGTTGCAAGTAGCAGAAACTCACTTGAGCTAACTTAAGCAGAAGAGAATTTAAAAATAGGATTCAAGATTGTTTCACTCAATCTAAAGGCAGACCATGTGCCTAGGCCTCACAAGAGGCTAAAATCAGGAACTGAATAGCTGTCAGGAACCCAGAGAGATACCTGCTTAGCTCTCTAGCCAACTGCTTCATTCATCTCTCTGCAGACTGTCTCTATACTCTTGCTCACCCAGCAGTGCCTGATTTACATATTGAGTAAAGTTGTCTGAATCCCAATTCCAAATCATTAGAAAGAGAATCTGATTTGCCCCAGTGGGTCAGCTATCCAACCATTATCCAATCAACCATTGCCATGGTAGACATGAGGAAAAACACACAGAACAAACATGGCAGCCATGATTCACTTCTGTGACTAAAGGGAACTCTCAAAACTGGGCAGATATCCCCCCAAAAAATACCTATTACCAGATTAATCAAAATGACTGCACAAAGAATTGATTGCTCTTTCATGGAGGCATCAATGACAAGGAAAATAGTGAGAACCCTGATTCTCTGTTCCTGTTTCCTCTGTTAGCCCAGAAGGAAAGTTGCATTAATGTCTGTGATGGTTTCTCCATAACGGAGACAAGATTAAATGAAATTGAATGTGAAATGCCTTCACATCTTAAGGTCAAAGGAACTAAGCAAATACAAAGGATTATTTTTATTTTTTTCTAGAGAGAGTTAAACTTTCCAGTTGTTTTTGCCTTCGCCTGGCCTCATTGACTTCCCAAATTGTACTAGCTGCTCTCTGACTTTCATTAATCAAACTGCCACCTGTGATAGAGTGCTGGCCCCTCGTCTTATTTTGATTAATTCCATTCTCATATTCATCTCTCTAGCACAGTTTGCAGTGTATGATTTGTTAGAGACAGAACAAAATGGGGGTGACTAGAGATTTGGAGTAGTGGAGTCATCTCCTGAATCTGATTGAATTTATCTCTTAACAGAAATACTTCCTCCCCCTTCATTCCTTCCAGCTCTAAGAGCAGTACCAGCTGTACTTGCCTGAGCCATATCTAAATTAATAAAATAAAGCGGGATTATTGACATTTTCTTGCTTCAACCAGCAAATGTGCATCTTTGAATTTTTATCAACTAAAATGCTATTATAATGGAACATTCACAGAAATGAGCTTGACATAAAAATGATAATGCACACTTTACTCATGCTAATTATGCATTTGTACTCCTTTTACTTATGTTGTCCTTTTATCTACTTTGCATTCCAGAAATTAGTGTTAAACTGAGGCAGCTAAAGGACAGCAATATACCTTAGTAGTCAGGAAAGGGGTTTTGTGGTCAGGCTTGTATCTATTCCCAACTCTATTACCTAAGGCATTGGTGACCTGAGGGAAATTATTTAACCTTTCCGAGCCTTCATTTTCATACCCACATAATTATGCTGTTTTGAGGTTTAAACTATATATATAAACTATATATATGTATGTATGTATGAAGAAGGCACATTAGTATCTGACACATAGCAAAAGCTAATTAATGTTAGCCTTCAAAAAAAAAAGCTGTTTTGGTGGGGAGAGAGTGACTTTCCAGCCACACTATTCAGAATTATTAAACACTGAGATAGAAGAAGAGTTTAATGTGTAGTAGATAAACCGAAGAAAGATCTGGGAGCCTGGTTTAGCAGGTGAGAATAGTGGAATCCTTGCTGGTGAGAATGGAGTTGTGCTGTCTACAGCACTTCTGCACTACATTGGAGAGTGTGACAAAATTAACTGCTTGAAATTAAAAATTAATGCATTTGTAAAAAATGTAAAAAGTATAAAACTTGGGATTGAACACATCTGGAGGTCTCTGAGGCTGATCCACCCTTATTTCTGTGAAGGCCTGAGGAAGTTCCTGAGCAAGAACTCTTTCAGGTTTGCGAGACTGGAGGTATCAGGCTGGGCTCAGTAAGGAGGGACATACTGAATACATTTGCTACTCAAATATCCTGTGTTCCAGACTGTGGGTTTCATTCTTGACATAAAGTAAAAGAGAAATGACCTTCACTCACACCTTTGTAGAGCATTCAAAGCACAAGGCCATCATTTTGTACATCATTTTGTGACCAGCTGGAAGGACTAGCTTATAAACACAGGCAAAACCCAGAGACCAGAGCTGCCTTAAGGGGGTATGGGCGGAGTGAAGAAAATGCTGTTTGTGGGTGTTGTTCTGACACTGTACCTCTTGTGAGGTGCCCTGAGAAATAATTGGCACGTTACAAATGTTTGGGAATAAATTCCTACTAATTAAGCAATGTATAAGCATCATGCTTGTGGAGTGTCCTTTTTTATTTATCTTGCTTCTAGGAATTAACATTGAAGTTAAAAGGCTCAATGGAATTTGTGTGCCAGAAACATGGTCTTTGGGGTCTGAGAGGGATTTGGGCAAGTTACTTTGTCTCAATGCCTTTTTTATTTCATCGATAAAATAGGACTATTATTTTATCAACATCAACAATCAACATAAAATATGATTTGTGAATGTGTCCCTGAGCTTAAAAAAGGAGTTTTTTGCACAGCAATAATCAGCTATTACTGCTTAGCAAGAATCCATGTACACAATCATATTCCCTTATTCTCACAGTTGAAGACAGAAACATAAGAAAGGACATTCAAAATTAATGTACAATTAAGAGAAAAGAGGTCTGCAATGAGAGGAGCAATTTGATTCATTTGTGTTATAATTTATAATTATTTAATTGTATGGAATGTGTCTCACACTTGTTTAGTATTTTCTAAAGTTTTCAGTCTAGCTCTAGGTCCTCTTAGGTAGGTGTTTAGTAAATACGTATTAGTGTCCTGGTTCGTGAATCCTTGTACAGGGATAATAATAATGCAGCAGCAAAGCCATTGAACTAGGAGACAGGAATCTTGGGTCAAGACCCAGTTTTGCCACAAATTAGCTGTGTCAGTTTGGATAGGTCTTCAGGCCTTAGCATATTCTTCCTTAAATTAAGGAGTTTTCCCCAAATCATTTCCAGCTCAAATGTTCTATATTTTTACATAGGCTCTGAGGACCTGGAAGAGTGTTCTTTATGGAGAACAAGAGAAACATAAAAATAACACATAGGCTCCATTATGAAATTCATGGTATTGTGGGCACTAACACTATGTGAATATCAGAGAAATAATAACAATATAAACAACAATTTGAGTATCTATCAAGTTTCAAGCACTGTGCTAAGTGCTTTACATACATTATAATGTATGCTAACATTTAATAATTCTGTGAAATAAGTATTAATATTCCCAGTTATAGCCAAGGAAACTGAGGTTTAGGCACTCAAAATTTTCCATTAATTAAGCTAGAATTTTAATAACCCCTTGTCTTATATACTGACCAGAGAATCTGGTTTGTCTTTCTTATTAACAAAAAGAACTGAAATTCAGTATTGGGATTACATCCATAGCTTTTGTCTGTTTATTATGATTCTTAACCTTCACTGAACTATAAGTTCCTTAGGGAATTTGATGAATGTTGTGCAGATTGCAGAACAAGTCATAGACCCTTTGAAGTAGTACATTTATAGTTACCACATCTCTCAGATAAAGAGTCAAATTCTGTCCACAATCTTCAATGGCAGCCTGAGAGGATCTAAGAACATCTCAAGTAACTGTGCAGAGAGTGCTTCAAAGGTCTAGCAACATGATAAAAATCACTGCCAGTATGATCCTTTCAGAATATTATGTTTTCTCATTTCTCAAGTTCCTCTATGCACATATCTATTCCATAGAGGCAGAGTCCTTGTTTTGGAGCAACAAAAAGTGAATAATTTGTCCTAGATTTCTGCACTGCCTTTAATCTACTTCTCCATGGGCTTCAATTCTGGATCTTCACCACATCCCCTCTGGATTCTGTAGGTAGAGATGATCACTGAATACTTATAGGGTATTTGTGATAATCTTGTTGATCACACTGCAGCCTGCTTATTACATCAACTGCAATCTGTCCAGGTAGAATTAGATTATAAGGAGCTACCATATTGACATTTAAAGACCCTTCAAATGAAATTGGTCCAGGGCCAGATGATGAAGGGCCTTGTTTGCATTAACAGGGAGTTTGAATTATATACTGAGAGAAAAAACATTAGAGTTTGAAGCAGGGGAAATGTGACCTGATCAGATTTGACTTTTCAAAATGACACTATGACTACAAGAGAAAAAGTCTTGGAGATTATTAAGAACTGAAATAATAAAACTAACTGGAGACATAGGTCATCCCATTTCCCCTTGAGCTCCCTGAAGGAGAGAATTTGTCATTCTCTCCCAGGTGTTCTGGTACATGGAGATAAATCAGTGAAAACTATTGAATTAATCTGTGAATGAATAAAGAACTAAAAGCTCCTTGAAGGCAAGAAGAGTTCTTTGTCACGGATCAATTTGTGAATGGCTACTGTCTGCAATGAGTGGTCTCAGTTCAGAGAGTACAAAGTGGCACAGAATCTTCTTCAGTAAATTATAACCTACTGAAAGGCAGCAGTTGTAACTGTTTTGCTTTTTGTTTGTTTTTCTGTTTTTTTTGCAAATCTGCTTGCTCTTCCTCCTAGTACCTGGCACAGTTATTTGTATATACTATGCCATTAACAAATGTTTACTGAATGAAAAATTCTATCTGTAGATTAATGGAGTCTTGTTTTCAACACCTTTTCTACATTTACCATTGCCTCTCGGTGGAGCTGATTCTGAGAGTTATATCTAAGAACAATGGACAGAAGTAGAAACAAAGAATGCCCAAATTGGAGGAAGCTTTAGAGGTCATCTGACCCAACTCCCTATACTGTGTGCAGCAGTGCAACTGCTGTGGGTATTGCTTTCTATTTTGGGCTCTTGTTTGACCCCTGCCTGACTTCTCTGAGCTCTTTCCTCATTTCTTTTCAGTCTTAGGTAGTACACATCTGCACTCTACTAGATACATTTGAAACTGTAAAAATGGTATGAATTCCTGGTACAATCCAGTGAGTGTCCTACATCGTGGCACAGATCAGCTTTTTAGTATCACTTAAAGGAGGGCCTTCTAGGTCAGGAAATACTGGGAGTTCTAGAAGTAAGAATGTACTATCAGCATGCTTGAAGTAACTTTATGGTGTTTTGTATGGTGTACCAGTTATGCATGGTGTTTCCATGGTATACCCTTACCAATTATCTTAATAAGCAAAGCCAATGTAGCTAGGATGGACGTTGGGGTTATGTAAATTCACTAATAATTTTATCACTAATTTATCATTCCTGTCGCTTTTCACTGGGATTTTTACACCTCTTACCTAGTCACAAAATGCCTTCATAGATCTTTTTTCTCTTTGTCAGCAATAATTTTTCCATTTAAATCCTTTACAATGTCATTCATGAACATCTACTCTGTGACAAGCACTATACTTTGTGTGGTGGCCCTGGTATGTAGAATATTTGCCCTTGTAACAGTTAGCATGTTTTAGTCACCAGAAACAGAAAAACTGGACTTTTTACAAGGCTATCTGGTAGTTCAAAGAAAAACTAGACTAATATCCTTGGTCAGAATAGTATCTGATAGACTTAGGAGGCCAAGGTAGCAGAAGGCAGACAATTTTCCCTAAAGAAATCTAAATCAACTCTTTTCCCTATGTTTGTGATACTTTCTTCAAATTTCAAAGCCCTGGGAGAGAAATTCCAACTAGCCCTGAGTTTCTTACTTACCCTTTAGGAAAGAAAAGGCATAGAGCTTTGATGGACTATTCCATCAAGACTGCATGCTGTGGAAGAGAAAATTTCCACTCCCCAAAACAAGCTGCTGTTACCAAAGTAGGAAAATGAATACTGAGTAGTTAAAAACCACAGCTGGTTTCCTTGAAGACTTTACAATTGGACTTGCGATATATCACGCACCTGCATGAAGAGTTAAACGAAGGCACAGGGATTCAACAGACAAAACAACAGCACACATACCTCAAAGTAATGATTTTGAGTTCATAGAAAAAGAATGACAAGGGAAAGTCAGGTAGCTTTCACAAAGAAGAGAAAGTTGAGCTGGGCATGGCAGGATAGGTAGAATTTGATTAGGTGAGGTGTTCATCATGCATTCTCTTCTGGGTAAATTTAAAATAAAAGGTCCAAGGTGTGTCTGGGTAGGAACACTTAAACAGTTAAATGCAAAAATTCATTGAACAGCAAAGGATAAAACATATAACATACTTAGAATAGAATCTTTCACATAGTATGTACTTAATAAATGATAGCTATTGTTACTAACATTATTATTATCATTATAAACAAAAATTATTCTTCCAATTATGCAACACATTAATTTGTATAAATATGACTCCCAAAGGCTGGAGATATATATATGTGTGTGTGTGTGTGTGTGTGTATACACATCTGCCCTTAAGTGTTAGAGTCTTGTATGAACATCTGCCAAAGACTGTCCCTGAACTGATTGAAAACTGATCTCTGAGACTCCGATTTAAAAGGCTGCTAGGGCAGCCACAAGTAGATCTTCACCTAAATTAGCCAAGATATTTTTAGATGCACGCAGGCTGATATAGCCATACCTTTTCTAGTATGCTGTTCTACTGTTGTCACTCGCTGACAAGACATTCTTATTTGTGTCAAATCAAGTTATTTTGCTGTAATCTTTATGTGTGCTAACCCCTGTAGGAATGGAAAACAACCTGTCAGCCTCCTTCTCATAATAATTCTTACACTTGAATGCTGTTGTCACTTTTTAGCTGCTTCTTCTCCAAGCTAAAAACACTCTGGCTCCTTTCATCTTACTTTATAGCTACCTAGCTTTTAAAAATGCCTTTGTTGCTTTTTTTCAGGATTACTCCCAGTTTTTCCACATCTCTTTTTCCAGACCAAAATTATATTGATTAGCCTATCATAAGGAATTTCAATGAGTGAGGCTAAGAGATCTCTTAAGAAATAATAATAATGAACAATTGTGGAGTGCTTATTATTTGCCTGGTATTGTGCTGAGCAATTTATACATATTCTTTAATAGTCAAAGTACTCCTATGAATTAACTGTTATTATCCTTGCTTCACACTTATGCAAGGTTTCAGAGCTAGTAAATGGCATAAATAGGAACTGTTCCATACTAGATCTGTTCCATACCAAAGCCTGTGCTCTTAACCCCCTCAGCCCTTTGCGTTTGGAACTATAGTCACAAACAGATGATTGGATGATGGAGGCCCCAAGTATTCTTCCTCAGAGCAATGCTTCTCCAATTTTCCTTTCCTCATACTCAGACGACATGGGGAGATCACAATGTAGCCTACTAGAAATAGAAGAGATTCTTTGGGAACTTGTTTTTAATTTTAAAAATTCATGTATGTTTTGAATACATTCATGTTTATTCAAATGTTAAAACATTAAAATTAAAACCACCAAAGGGAAACTGAATCTCCAAAAAGGTACATTATATTTATTATGTTACTTTGAGCTCTCCAGGACTGTGAGAAGCTCAAATTGAGAATTAGAGATGTAGCAATGGCTACAGTAACCTTAGCATGGGAAATATTTCAAAGGAGTTGTAATGGTACTCCCTAGAACCCACCCTCCCCATCATCTTTATATAGCACCATAAGAGACCAAGCATAACTCACAATTACACCTTGATTTTCCCTCTAATATACACTGTTTACAAAATGTTGGTTAATATAACTCAGTGTCTATGGTATAGGGATACTTAGAATAATCTAGGCAAAATTTTGGGGACATTTGCCTAAAATGATGACTTTTATTTTAAGATCATCGATCTATTGCCTTTTATTCTGATAATAAATGTAATAGAGGAAGTTGCAGGTTTTTAAGTTCATTCTGAGTTTGTAACAAAAGACTATGTCACCGCATTTAAGAGAAGGCTTTACTTTCTATTCAACGAGTAGGACTGGAGAGGGTGAAAGTGCATTAAACTTGTCCAAAAGTGTTACCAAATAGTGATCATGTAAAGTTAAAGAGAGGAAAAATGTTTTCTGCTTCATCAACTCAACTTTCATAGTAGTATTAGTAATATTGTTAGCTCTACCTGAGTATCAGTTGTTGGACAGGGGGGAGAAGTCTTCACTGAGCTCCTGAAGTTTGGTCCAAAACAAGGATGATCCTGTAATTTATCATTCAAACTGGGGCACTCTGGAGAAAGAAAGGGGACATTATTCATAATTAGGCCTAGACAACAGTCATAAACTGGGACTATTCTGGGCAAATTGGGACACACAGTCACCCTATCCATAATCAATTCCTCATATGGAGTTAAAGGCCAGGAAAGGTTCATTATACTGAAAGCCTAATGCTACCCCATCTAATTTCAGGTTGCTTCTTTGGGGACACTCATGACTTAATTTTTAAATGTGGGTGAGAGCTCTGGTCTTTCAAATTTAACAAAGCCCTCCTCACTGAGCCTCCAGCAATTTCTGTACCAATATGTCTTTCTTCTTCCCATACCTTAAGTATTTGTGTATATATGTCTATTTACCAGTAATTAATCTAAACTAGCAATATTATTGCTTACTCATATTCAACTTGTATTTCATTTTGACCATGAGATGTTTTCACAGCAATAAAATGGTTAGTCAATTTCTCATCATGAATTATTGAGTATGCAAGTGTTTGCTCCTAACTGTATGCTATGTAATTATTGAATTTCCATTTCACTTTTGAGGAATTTTTTTCATAAACATTTTCCAGTAAACTTGATCCCTGTGTTTGAAAGTGTTGGCAGCTCTTGCCAACTTAATCCAGCTGCTATGTTAATAGTTATTTTGATATCAATCATAGGACTGCTTGGCATGATACCAGTGAAAAAGGCTTCCAAGGTCATTCTTAGATCTCAGTGGTTTAACAAAATAGGTGTTATTTATTTATTTTTTATTCAGTATTCCTAAACTAGCAGGAATAAATCAATTAGGTATTCCCAAGAAGTAGCATGATTCTCCTCTGAGCAATGAATGAGAGACCTAATTTCATTCCATCTTCTTGTTCTTAGGTAAAGCCTGGCGATGGAACACATCATATCTGCTTATCTTCTGTTGGCCAGAGTTTATCAGAAGACCATACCTCACTGCTATGATCTTAGGAAATGCAATCTAGCTGCATTCCCAGAAGGAAGAGGAACTGGGTCTGGTGAACATCTAGGTAATCTATGCCACAGAGGTGATTCTTCCATACTATGTGTTTGGCACATCAAGCAAGAATTGTACTTAATACAAATAATTTATAATGTTGTCTATACAAAATCTTTTTGTGTGAGAATAACACAGACCTTAAAGCCCTTGAAAGGGCAATAAATCAAGCAGACTTGGGTATGATCTTGAGTAATTCACTTTACCACTATAAGCATCAATTTCCTCACCTGTGAAATTTAGGTAGAAGTGCCCTAGCACTATTTCTGGCACATAGAAAGCTCTAATAGCTAAGATTGTTATGGCTTTCTAATCGAATGTGCTATGCACCAGTATTTGATTCATTGTAGTTTGTTTTGTTTTTATCTTTCCTACTAAGGAAGCTAAATTAACCTCTAATTAATGGACATATATACCCTAAGGCATACTATTAACCTTCCCAGTGCTTACAGCTTCCTTCAGGCCTCCAGAAGTTATTAAGCAAACACTAGAGGCCCTACGGGCCTTGCAAATTTCTATTGATAATCTATCTAGTTTTTCAACAAATGGTTCAATTATTTTTCTTTATTCTAGTCATGTTTTCCTTATGAAAGCACTTGATTCTGGGCTATCTCAGAGGCCCTTCATCAGATACTTTTATAGGATACAATAAATATCAGTTCAGAAATTACTGGCATTAACAATTGTAATATGTTCAAAATCAAGAACTGTCTTCAGGCCAGATTCCCATTAGATACTGTTTTCTGGCACTGTATGCACTGTCATTTTTATTTTTACATTTGCCTTCGGGAAAGAGAATGTCATGGATTTATCCATGCAGCAGGAGATGGAGGGGAGAACCCAAGATAGTAGGCAATTACAAATATTAGCTTATTTTTTCCAGTGTTATTGAGATACAATTGACATATAACATTGTATTAGTTTAAGTGGTACAATATAATGATTTTATATATATATACAAGCAATAACTTATTCTCACACATTGAATCCTAGTAGACATTTTTATTTCCTGATTTTAATAAAATGAGTAAGCAAAAATTCAAAGAGATCAGCTACCTTGTCCAGTTCTGAGGAAAGGCTTAGGCTTCATAGAAGACATGCAATGTAACTTTCTAACCCAGAGTTTCTCAAGGTGTGGTCTAGAGAATATCTACCTCAAAATCATCAGAGCTTCAAGTAAGATGTATAGGACAGAATCTCTGAGGGTGGCTCTCAGTAACCTGCATTTTAAATAATCACAGATGTAATACTGGAGCCACACTAAAATCCAGCTGGCCTCTACTATCCTATTGTTCACAGAAATCAGTCTAGCTGATGAATGCTATGATTTGCTGATACTAACTTCAATGGACATTTTCACTCCTAATCTTACTGTCTCTTAGCCTCATTGGATGTTATTGACCACTCCCTTCTTGAGAGTTTTGCTACCTTGTCTTTTGTAACTGTTCCTGCTCATGGTTCTACATGCTCTCTGTTTCTTTTCTATTTTATTTTACCTACACATTTAATGCTGATATTCTCCTGGGTTATATTCAAGGCCTACTGTTCTCATTCACATTCTGTTTCCATAGGGTTGCTAAGATGTCTTCCTTACCCCTGTCCATTTTTTCTCTGGAGATTCAGACACACATACCTAGTGATCCATTATGTGTCTGATTATCTATTTCAATATTCAATATATACTGAGCAGAACTGATCATTCATATACACATGCTATTCTAGTACTGAAAGGAATTTATTAAAAAATTTATTGAAGTGTAATATACATGTGGATAAAAACACAAATCATAAGTCTTGGTGAATTTCTAGAAAGTAAACACATGTAAATAGCACTCATATAAAAAAAAAATAGGCCATTACTGGCAACCAGTAGCTCTTCCACTGTCTCCTTCTAATCGCTATCCTCTTCACTCTAAAGGTAACACTATTCTGACTCCTAATATCATGGGTTTGTTTTGCTTATCTTTGAATATTCTATAAATGGAATCATATAGTATATTCCCTTTCTGTCTGGCCTCTTTAGCTTGAGACAGAGATACTGCAAGTTCCAGACTATGGCAGTAGAGCAAATATTTCAATAACACAAGTCAAATGAATCTTTTGGTTTTCCAGTGCATATAAAAGTTATGTTTTCATTATACCATAGTCTATTAACTGTGCAATAGTGTTATATGTAAAAGAATAATGTACAGATATTAATTAAAACATACTTTATTGATAAAAAATACTAATCATCATCTTAACTTTCAAAGAGTTGTGATCACTAATCACCAATTACCTTAACAAATACAATGATGAAAAATTTTGAAATATTGCAAGAATTACTGAAATGTGACACAGAGACATGAAGTCAGAAAATGCTGTTGGATAAATGGTACTGATAGACTTGCTCAAACCTTCAATTAGTAAAAAGCACAGTATCTATGAGGCACAATAAAGCAAAGGGTAATAAAATGAGGTATTATGTTTATGAGACTCATCCATCCATCCGTCCATTGTATGTAGCTGTAGCATAATTGTATGATGTTCTGTTATCGTAATAAACTACATTTTTTTTACATTATACTTCTGATGGACCCTTTTTCTTATTTCAAGTTTGGGGCTATCATAAATAGTAAAACTACACATTGTTGTACCTTTTTCTGGAAAACATATGCACACATTTTTATTACCTAATTCTGTTGCCTGTATCCAAAAGTAGGATAGCAGGCTCAAGGTTATACATAAGTGTGACCTTAGTGGATATTTCCAAATGCTTTTCCTAAGGGTTGTGCCAATTTATATTACTATCAGCAGCATATAAGAGTTTGATTTCTCCATCCTCACCAACACTTGGAATCGTTGGTCTTTTTTTTTTAAATACGGTAATTTTAGTGGATGTGTGAATTTAATCTGCATCTCCTTGGGGACTAATCACTAATCATTTTTGCATGCTCTATTCCACTGGATTGGTATGGCCATCCATCCAGTCACAAGCTAGAAATCTAGGCATAATTCTTGTTCTTCCCCATCCTTTACCCTCACGTGTTAATTTTATCACATACGTATTTCTTAAATCCCTCAGTTCACTACCGTCAATTAATGCCCAAATCCTTATTCAGAGCTTATTATTTCTCAATTTGTCTATTCCATGGCCTCCCATGTGGTTTCACTTTCCCGTACTTCTGAAATAAATTATCCACAAAGCCATCAGAATGATCTACCCCAAACCTAAACCTGTCATGCTTAACCATTTGTGTGCCTCCTCACCTCCAGTAAGAGAAAAGCCTGTCTCTTAAAATAGTATAGAAAATGCACCAGCATCTGGTTATCCCTCATCCCCATTTGACCTAATAGCTCAACATTTTCTGCCACTAGCTCCAATCTCCAGCAATACCAAATTCTCTGCTCAGTGTCTCTTTTCCTCCAGAAATGCTATATATTCCAATCCTCAAAAAAAATTGAAAACTAAAAATAGAACTACCATATGATCTAGCAATCCCACTTCTGGGTATATATCCAAAGGAAATGAAAACAGGATATGGAAGAGATATCTGCATTCCCCTGTTCATTGCAGCATTATCCACAAGAGTCAAGATATGGAAAGAACTTGAATGTCTTTCAACAAATGAATGGATAAAGAAGATGTGATATGAATATATGAATTCATATATTTATATATATATATGATCTAACCACAGCAAAAGGAAATATTACCATTTTTAACAACATGGATGAACCTTGAAGGAATTATGATAATGGATATAAGCCAGAGAGAGACAGACAAATACTATATGAGATCACTTATATGTGGAAAAAAATCAACCTCATAAAAACAGTAGAAAACTTGGGTGGGAGATGGAGGAAATAAAGACAAATTGGTAAATGGGTACAAACACTTAGGTATAAGATGAGTAAGGTTTGAGGATCTAAGGTAAAACATGGTGACTATAGTTGATAACACGATTTATTGTCTAACTGAAATGTGCTGAGAGTAGAATTTAAATGTTCTCACACACACAAAAGATAAATATGTGAGGTGATAGATGCATTAATTAACTAAATGGTGGGAATCCGTTCACAATATATGATACATCAAGTCACCACAATGTACACTTTAAATATCTAACAATTTTATTTGTCAATTATACTTCTTCAAAAAAAAAAAAAACACAAACCAAAATTCATCCCATACATCCTATACTGTTCCTAGAAAAGTTTCAGTTTACACTAAGTCAAAGAAATGATTGACAAACATTGAAGTTATTACCTCTTCATAGGATATTTGTATTTTAATGGAGGATGAAAAAAACCAATCTTTAATCGTGGAATTTCTAGCATTAGTGGACATGTGGAAGAAATACAAAATTACAGCATGAAGTTGGCAGCCTATGAATAAAAACAGTCCTTTGAAATAACATTTCTCACGTATATTTAGGAAAGAATACATCTGTATCATTATGCAAACTGTTGCACTGAATTAAATTCCAGATGGATCATAGGTTTGAATATAAAAAGGGAAAAAGAAGAAGGTTAGAAGAAAATATATTTAAAAGTAACTTTATGATAGAGAAAGCCTTTCTAAACATCATAAAAAAGAAACTATGAAAAAATGGGGGGAAAGCATGGGGAAAAAAGCAAAACATGAATGTAAAAAAAAAGTTGGTATAAATATGGTTGTCAATTGCAAGGCAAAGGTAACCAAGATGTAGGACACTAGGTTCCTACACACAGTTATTGCCTCTACTCTAATCGGTCCAGACTTTGTGGAGAACTGTGCAGCACTTTGTGCCAAACTGTAAAATGTTCATTCACTGAGCAATCTCATTTTGGAGCCACTAACATGATGATATATATTGATGGAATATTCATGGTTTATTATTGAATGAGAAATAAATAGATTACAAGCTGATTTTAAGGCAATTTCATTTGTGTAAATGATCTAACATTGTTTTAAATTATCGATCTATTGATCTATCTATCTATCTATCTATCTATCTATCTATCTATCTATCCATCTGTCTATGCATGTGTGTGTTTTTGCACAGGGAGGTGGAAATCTTAAAGGGCAGCTAGATTCTAAAGCATGAGGACAGAAACACTGTTTTCTCTCTAAAAAATGTTTAATGTTTATTTATTTTTGAAGGAGAGACAGAGACAGAGTGTGAGTCGGGGAGGGGCAGAGAGACACAGGAACACAGAATCCAAAGCAGGCTCTAGGCTCGAAGCTGTCATCACAGACCCTGATGTGGGGCTTGAAACTCACAAACTGTGAGATCATGACCTGAGTGAAGTTGGATGCCCAGATGACTGAGCTACCCTTGAAACTGTAGTGCCTATAACTGTGTTCCATAAATGCTTGCAAGAATGGATATAAGAAAGGAGGGAACAAGGGTAGGAATGAAAAAAACTATTGCCAAAATGTTTATAGTAGTTTCTGGGTTTCTGGGTTGTGTTTTTACATTTAACATTTTCTGTATTTTCTTAATTTTTTTCATCCAAGGAGCATATAAAATTAGAAATCAATAACAAAGCTATTTTTAATAAAGAAAAGGCTTGAAACTGCATATATACCAGACAGAGTTGGAAAGTTCTTGAGAGATTCCAGAGTAGTCAAAGACTGAGAGAAAGGGCTTTCATAGAAGCCAACCAATAAGAATGAGTTTTCATTTTAATTGCAGTTTCAGTGCTCTTGCTACCCAAAAGGTAACCATTTCATCCTCAGTTAAAAATAGGAGATTCTACAAACATGGCAGGTGGTCCACAGTTCCCAGAGCCTGCTTTACTGGGATAATATAAGTTCCTTCAGCAGGCTGGCCCAGCTCAGCCTCCTCACCAGAAGTATTTGCTCTACTCATGGAATTTACATTGCTGATCTAAGTTAAAGTCACTCAGCCCTCCTTCCCCTCTCCCTGCCCCTCTTATGTAACCTCCCTTGCAGTTTTTCCCTTAGTCACTGATTTCCATCTTTTAAGTATCCCAGGCACATGATCCAGTTCTAGTTTCTGTAACAGACAAAAAGAAAAATGTCTGCCTGCCAGGAGAGGAAACAGGATGCTACAGTGAAGCTTCACTTGCCCCACATAAAGTGCTTCTCTCTGGATCTTCTCCCAGAATTCTTGGGGGAAGAGGCTGCCGCCAGTGGGGTGTGCTTTTCAGATGAGGTTTGGCAAGTCAGAGACAGTCTTGCTTCCCTCTGTGCTATGGGAAACGTTCAGGCTCAGGCCAGATTACAGGAATGTGGTCTCTGGGGTTTGCCCTTGAGAAGCTGAGGCCAGTGCTCTGGTGTGTTATCTGCCCAGGAATGGAGACAGACAGACTCCATCAGCTCAGCTGGGTAACTCAGCACTTTGCTTGCAAAGGTCTTTTCATCTTTTTTTTTTTTTTTAATATTTTTTATTTATTTCTAGGAGAGAGAGAGAGAGAGAGAGAGACAGCGTGAGCAGGGGAGGGTCAGAGAGAGAGGGAGACACAGACTCTGAAATAGGCTCCAGGCTCCGAGCTGGCAGTCAGCACAGACCCCCACGCGGGGCTCGAACCCACGAACCGCGAGATCATGACCTAAGCGAAAGTCAGTCGGACGCTTAACCGACTAAGCCACCCAGGTGCCCCAAAGGTCTTTTCATCTTGACCCATAATGTTGACAAAGACCACCTATTTCTTTCTAAATGAAGGGAAGCCAAGTTTAATTCCAGGGCACTTTTTCAAGCAACTGGTCTTTGGCCTAAAAGCACTTTGCCTTTAACTTGATATCTTAATATATATTCTGAATATTTATTTCTGTATTGGTCAGTGGGATTTTTTTGGAAGCAAGCATGATTTCTTTTTTCTTCCCCTCTCAAACTACATTTTTTTTTCAAACTGCATTTTTAAATTTTATTTTTTCTAGTTTTCCTAAAACATACTAGACATATAACATAATGTAAGTTTAAGGTATACAGCATAATGATTTGTTATATGTATATATTGCAAAATGATTATGACAATAAGGTTAGTTAACATGTCTATAATTCATGTGTGGGGGGGTGTTGGGTAAGGACTTTTAACATTTATTCTCTTAGCAACTTCCAAATGTACAATACAGAATTATTAACTGTGGTCACTATGCTATATATTATATCCCCAGAACCTATTTATCTTATAACTAGAAGTTTGTACCCTTTGACAACCAGGGTGTCTAATTCTTATACCCATACACTGGATTAACTCTATACTCACTTTGAAGAATTACAGCACAGAAATTCTCCAAGAAGTAAACCAGGAAAATATTATTAAAATGCACATCTGATCACGTTATTACTCTATTAGTGTGGTGGAAATAAAGACCACAGACATAACCTTCTAAATTGGATCTGTGTAATCTTCAAATAGGTAGACAAAAGTGGGAGAGGCTCACCAATATCAGTGACCCCATGTCCCTGTCTGCTGGGTGTTTTGAAGTTAGAATGTACTTATACTTGCTTCTTGTGCAACTGCTTTAGTAGCTTAAGAACTCGGTCAGGGTTATACTTAACAGCAGCTGTCATTTTTTGTTGTTATTGTCAGGAGTCTCCTAAAAATGACAATATTTCTTTTTCAGTCAGAATAGTTTTTGGCATGGAACTTTTGGACTGAGGTTAAGACATGAGGGCTTTGCCTCTTTCCATAAATGCTGGGAATCTGTGGGCATTTCTGGTAGAGGAGGGGTGGATGAGAACACCACCATTAGTCTACCTGGATGCTCCTGTCAAAAACCTAATTCAAAGT
>NW_027530191.1:486384-505202 GCF_008692635.1 Crocuta crocuta | reverse complement strand
GGGGGGGGGGGGGTGAGTGGGTGGGGTGGCAGTGACACAGAATATAAGAAATCCCTGGAATATCAAGTTTTAGGAAGGGGAAAGCTTTGGCGACTTTCTAGTCTAGAAGGAAGGCATTATAAGCTGTCACAATTCAGTCTTAGAAGCTCATGTTTCTGCTTCTCTGTATATGCCCCAAACTGTATATTTTCTTCTAGATAGGCATTAAACAATTCTCTCTCAGGGACTCATGTTTCTTCTTCTGTATGTGTGCCCCAAACTGTATATTCTCTTTTAGATACATGTTAAATGATTCTCTCTACCAGGCAGAAGAATGTCCTTGGGCTGCAACACCCTTTGATCCAGCTTCCTCCCCAGCATGTAAGGAACACCCCCTTCCACTGCCCTCCCCTGACCCTTTGCCCCTCTGAGCCTGTGTGTATTACTACTTACCAAGCCTCTGGTCAGTCCCCAATGCATATGAGCCAAGGTCCTATGACTGGTCCACTGCTGGTCAGACCTCCGTTGCCAGACCAATCATGGAGATTGGGTGGGTGAGGTCATGAGGTCTCATGAGAAGATGGCTGCTCTCATTCAGAAGATTTGTTGAAGCAGTTCTCCAGGAGTAAGGTAGTGCTGGATGGACTCCAGAAGTCCTCTCCAGTTGTCCCACAGGAGACCATTCAGTGGCTCCTTTCTCTACAGAATATTCCTCACATGCATGCTCATCCTCTGGGTCCGCTTTTATAGTTAATGCCTTGCTCTGGGGTTCCGAACAAATTTCAATTCCTCAGTTAAGCTGTTAGGTTCCCTTCTGCACTTTCCTGTCTCAGTTACTTAGCAAACTCCTATGTAGTTTCCAAGACTCCATTCTGATGTTGCTTCCTGGGAAATAATTCCTACATCATCATCCTTCCCTGGGCAATCTCTTCTTCCTATGCATTGTCATAACTTCTTGTTCACATTACTGTAGTTCTTAACACTCATAATCATGTGTTTACATGTTTTACTGTCTGTCCTTCTCAGACAATGAGACATATTGGGCCCTATTCATCTTTGAAGACCCTTTAATTCTGACCAGGTTTATGAGTACTGTACTTTAGAAAAAAATTCACAGAGGATTGGTTCTATAATTCCAAAGACTGCATCATCACAGAATTTGTATTGGAACTATGTTTATAAATTGGAGGGTATTAGTTGCAGAGCAATCCTCAACATTGCATTTAAATTAAGCTACACCTAGCAGCTGGTATGCTCGGGAGGGGTGAGAGTGGGGAGGGTACAGAGCTTGGAACAGCTGAGAAATATAATTGAGGATAGGAAAAGGAAAGAATTTCAGACATAGAAAGGCCTAAGTTTTGCATTTTTCAAGCAGTTATGATTTTAAACGTTCTGTCCCATTATATTCTTAAGCATATTAGTTCTTGTTGGATGGTTGTTCTGATATCTGGGCAGGTAAATTCGTTAACGGTATGTAAAATTAATCTCTTTTTCTAGTTGCTAATAGAAAAGTGAGACATGAAAGTGAAAGCACAAAAGGATGAAGGCAATGACTGGAGTTTCTCTTAATTTTACCCTTTTAGCCTTGTGGTTTGTTGATACTAGGCAGAGAAAAGAAAATCTATGGAAGTTATTAAATTACACATCTAGGGGTATCTGGTAGCTGAGTTGGTTAAGCGTCCGATTTCTGCTCAGGTCATGATCACACGGTTCGTGGGTTCGAGCCCGGCGTCGGGCTCTGTGCTGACTGCCAGCTCAGAGCCTGGAGCCTGTTTCAGGTTCTGTGTCTCCCTCTCTCTCTGACCCTACCCTACTCACGCTGTCTCTCTCTCTCTCTCTCTCTCAGAAATAAATAAAACATTAAAAAATTTTAAAAAAATAAATAAATTACACATCTAATGTTATAATCTAAGGATAAAGGATGAAGCAATCACATTTTAATGAGGTACTTGTTATAACAAATGAATATCTATTTTCCCAAAGAAAAGACTATTGTTTTCCTCTCTTTTTACAAGATTAGGGAAGCCTGGCTCCCAAATCAAAGAATTAATTCCCACATGTTGATAATAATCTTTAATTTTAGGAAAATATATGACTTATAAGAGTGGTCCCTAATTCTAGATGATTTTTATTTTTTTATATATCTTTTTTCTAAATGATTTTTAAAAATCTACATGTATGCCTTGCCTTATTGTGCTTCACCTTATTGTACTCCACAGATACCGTGTGTTTTACAAATTGAAGATTTGTGTCTACGCTGCTTTGAGCAAGTCTATTGTGTCATTTTTTAACTTTTGACCACTTTATGTCTCTGTGTTACATCTTCATTTCTTGCAATATTTCGAACTTTTTTATTATTACTATATTTGTTATGGTGATCTGCAGTAAGTGATTTTTGATACTACTATCAAAATTATTTTGGTGTCCATATTTTGTTAGATATAATGTTATTGCATGCTTAATAGACTATTGTATAAGGTAAACATAACTCTTCTATGCATTGGAAAACCAAAAAAATAATTTTTTTAACTTTATTGTGGTATTTGCCTTATTACAGTGGTTTGGAATTGAATTGGCAATATCTCTGAGGTATGCTTGTGCTGCTTCTCCAGTGTTCACTAAGATGGAGAAGTGGGATGGGACCCACACACAAGAGCACTGAGAAAGAAGAAAGTCCACTGTGGCTAGAATTTGAGCGGAGGAACATTGTGAGTCTTGTATGATGCTGAAAGCATACCATACTTCCAAGCACATGAAATGCAAGTTTGAGGGATTTTTCTAATCACTGGGAGAGATTTTTGGGGTGGGTGGTTTTCTTATAGTAGTAGATGTGGATGTTGCGGAAACACACCTTTACTACTGTTTTCATGAGATCCATAATGGTTAAGGAAACAGAAATTGCGTATGGTCTCCTTGTTGGAAATCATTCTAAAATGCTATGTTCCTGCCATAGTCATTGGAGTAGAGAAGGTCAACTTGTCCTGATAAGCAAGAGCACTAGACTGGATGTCAGAAACACAGCATTCCAATGCTGTGGCTCATTCCCTGCTGTGTGACTTTGAACAAGTTGTAGTTTCCTTTGTGATCTACCACCCAGGGTTCAGCTATGATTAAACTAAATAATAAATGGGAAATGTCATACAAATAGGAGGTGGACTGATTATAATTGGATTTAATCTTGATTGCAGAACACTGGTGATTAGTGAACAGTGCTCTAGAGAAGTTGTTCTAGAGGTTGTACCTAAATGCCTTTTGGACTTTAAAAAATATATAAAGGATGCACTGGCCCTGACCCTGGATATTCTGTTGTGGGAGAAGGAAGGCATCTACATATATATTTAAAATTCTTCGAGTGAATCAAACTTAGGGACACCAGAGTCTGAGAGCCACTGCTTTCGTGTAAAGGTTGGTGGTGGGTGGACAGAGTGCTGGCAACATGAGTCCTGGCTCTGTCCCCAAAAACATTTCTGTGCTATAGGAAGAGGATTGACAGAGTCTTGAAAAGGTCACTAAACTCTCTATGCTTCAGTTTCCCCATTTTTAAAGTGCAGAGCTGGACTAACCAGTGAATGTTTACCTTTTTAAAGCCACAGACTCCTTTATTCAATGAAAATTTTACTTGGAAGTTTTAACATATAAAACAAAAGAAACTTGATTTTGCTTAGCAGTTCTTCATGAAGGATTCAGAAGCTATTGTCTTGGATAGTCCATAACATCCCATCTAGCACTATAATTCTATTCAAGACAGAAATTTTTCATAAATTTGTACTAGCTCAATTTGGGAAGTTTGAAATTTAATTATATTTATATTCTGAGGACTGTGAATTGAGGCAAGTGTTTAGGCAGAGCTGGAGTTTAATGTTTGTTGTCTTATCTTTGTCGTGCCCTTCTCTGATTTTCAGATGCATTTGCCAACTGGCTTCCAGATAGGTTGGCCAAAGGATGCACTGGCAGGAGACTGGAGGACAGGATTAAATGTAAACCAGAATGTCTGAACCTTTCTTTCTCTGCATTGGATGATGTCTCTGGCAGATAGAGGCTCTCCTCCCTCCTTCCAAAACCAGACTGCTGGACCAAAGTGTTCAGATACCCTTTGACTCTAATAGCACCCCTCTCCCACTGTCTCACCAGCCCTAGGGATGGAAGCAGCTTCTACCTATAATTGTGTGTTAATGTCTACGTGGCCCTTATCACCATCCCCTTTGGCCTTTTAGCTCTTCCAATATCTATAAGATAAGTTTCCTGTATTAATTTTCCTCTCTTGAATTACCTGGCAAAGACTCTTTTTCTGACAAGGTTTGATAACCTAACTGATAGTAGTATATTTGGATTATACCATGAAGACCTTGAAATACATGCTAAGGAGTTTGTATTTTATCCCTTAATGTTGGGACTTTTTGTGTTTAAGTTAGTGGTCCCAGTGTAGATATTGGTCTAGAAAACCCAGTGAGAAAGCCCAGGGGCAACAAATGTTATCATAATACAAAGAACTATGAATGTTTCATTATTCATTATTTATCATAAAATATTTTAACCATTTCTCAGGGAAATTTTTTTTCTAGCAACTTGGGGGAATTCTACCCTCAAATATCTCTGATCCACTCCCTTTTCACTTTGGTTTTCAAAAGGAGGAGTTGGGTGGCACATAGTGACCTGAGTCACCAATGCTAATGGAATTCCACACTAATGGAGGTGAAGATAACAAAAAAAGATAACTTCACTCCTAGGGAACTACCCAAGAAAAACGAAAACCTACAACTACACAAAGACTTGCACACTAATATCCTTGGCAGCATTATTCATAATAGTTCCAAACCTGAAACATCATATGATGACTGAATGAACAAAATGTGAATATTCATACAGTGGAATACTGTTGAGCAATAAAAAAGAATGTACTACTGAAATGTCCTACAATGCTGAACTTCAAAAACATTATGTGAGTTGAAAGATATCATAAACAAGAGATCACACATTATATGCTCCCCTTTATATGAAATATCCAGAAAAGGCAAATATGTATAGAAACAAAAAGTGTATTAGTAGTTACCTGGGGTGGAGTGGGGGTAAGAGTGGAGACTGACCTAAAAAATGGCATGAACAATCTTGTTGGGGTGATGAAAATGCTCCAAAAATTGATTTATAGTGGTGGTTGCCCAACTTAGAAAATGCACTGAATTTGTACACTTAATGTTAGTGAATTATATGATATAAAAATATGCCTAATAAAGTCATTTTGAAAAGGAGAAAGATAATAGGCACTGTTATTGATCTAGGTCTTTTTATAAACCAATTAATTTGTTACTATGTTAGTTTCCACTATGCTGTCCACATATCTATCATTTTCAAGGCCTTTCATCTCAAAACACTGTTAAGAGCTTTGCTAAAGCCTAAATAGCTTACCATTAGTCTGGTGCTCCTATGCATCTATTCAGTTCTATCAAAAGAGACAACTATGGTCAAATGGGTTCAAACTCTAATAAATGTACACTGATAAAAGGGGGGATAATTTTCTTGGAGGTTCAGGACTTTAAACCTCCACAATCATCTCACCCCAAGATGTTCCAGAATCTTCTAGTCTAATACCAATTCTTAGCAAATGTTTGGAGAAATAATAACTGGTGCCACACTAGGAGGTTTGGAAGAGAATGTTGCCTTTGTTCTCTGCACCCAATAGCTGGGAGATAGGTGGTTCACAAATGCTTTTAAAAATGATTTCTGCTCAACATGGTAATAGCGCTAATTGCTATTAAAGAAGAATAAGATCTGAAGAATAAGAAGCCTTGTTTATCTTGCTGTGTTGTGGCAATAAGGTGCTCACTGTGAAAGGCTGCTGTTCATAACAAAGCTCAATGACTCATATAGTAATCTATTGATTCTTCCCACACTGAGTTTATCATTACCTTCAGGTTAAAACCCTCTCTTCTGATTCTAGTGTTCACAGATCTGCCATCACCAGCCCAGTGAGTATCACACCACAATCTTTGAAATGGCTGAGCTGCATATTTAGTTTCCTAGTCTTATTATTCTTTCGTGCTTACTCTCTGGGATAGAAAATAATAGGCCTCCATCTCTCCACACCCAAACCTGTACCTCACTACAGCTAGAAGAAAGGAAATTTCATTCAACTGTAGCTCTGCCATCATCAATTGAGGGACCTCAGGAAAATTACTGGATCTTAAATTCTTCATCTACAGAAGACTTTTTACACTGTCTGTTTACTTCATAGCATCGTTGTGGAGTGGAATGTAATAGATGTAAACATTTTTAAAATATTTACTAGAGGAGAGATTCAGAAACTTTTGATTCCTGAATTCAAACTGAATTTCAGACCTTTGGGGGTATATAGGAGGAAAGCAGATTATGGAAGTAACATGCAATTTTTCTTTTTTTTAAATGTTTGTTTATTTTTGAGAGAGAGAGAAAGAGACTGAGCAGAAGAGGGGCAGAAAGAGAGAGTGACTGAGAATACAAAGCAGGCTCCACACTGTCAACACAAAGCCTGACATGGAACTCGAACCCACAAATTGTGAGATCATGACCTGATGTCAGACGCTCAACTGACTGAGCTACCCAGGCACCTGAAAATTTTCAAGTGCTGCATCACTTTCAGATTCTGTTTAGTGCTCCTCATGCTAGGATCTTTGCAGCTGATTGGAGTAAAGGGGGACAGATGCAGATCCTTTGATAACTGAATTAAGAAGACTGGACACTGCACCCCCACCAGCACACATTATTTCCACTAGCAAGATGCCCATCCGCAATCAAAATGCTGTCCCCTGCACTCTTCTCTGCTGCCTCTCCTCTGTCCTGCCACATCTATATTCTTTTCATCTCCACTTAGTAGATGCCTGAATGTCTGACATATAACAGCGATGCCTGTTTCCATGGAGCTGCTGCTTCCAAAAAAGTTCACAACAAACACAAGGTGGAAAATGGCCTCCTCACAGGAGGTGAAAAGGAACCTTCCCTGATGAGGAAAACTATTTCCAACTCCTGTCACTGAAATCCCCCTCTTCTGCCTCTATTTCTTTTTATTGTGCACCCCCAAAGCAATTACTCCCTCACAAGCCAATAGACACAATAGAGAAAATATTGATTCTATAACCTGATTTTGGTAAATGCTACCACGGTGGAAAGAATGGTTTACACAAAGATAGAGTCTCCTGATTACTGTAAGACTAAGGTTTCATCTCCTATTGTGCCTTTTTATTGTTGGAGGAACTCTAAAGATCAAATATATATTTCAGAAAATTTGGAATAAAGCAACCATTACCTGTGTATCAGCATGTACAGGTGTGTTATATACTTTAACCTGTGTCCCTGTCAGTTTATTAGAATCAAGACATTTTAAAGTAACTGACACATGCCACATAACAATTCTGGGCCCTAAGGAAACAAAGATGACAGGGCTCTTGCCTTCCAGGTGCTCACACCTTAGAAAGGTTGGAATATGAATAGCTATCTGTAGAATATTCTGCTAAGTTTTATAAAATGTAATAGGAGCACAGACGAGCTGTGGTGACAAGAACTGTGGTGAAGAAGAGAGAATTTGAGAACAGATATAGGAGAAAGGATATTTATGCTGGGCTTCAGAGGAAGAATTGAAATATTCCTGGTTGGATAAGAATGAAAGGGCATTTCAGCAGAGGTGAACTGAATAATGACTTGAGACATGGCATGTCTTAGAAACATGTAAACGTGAAAGGTTGGAATGGTAGTCAATATTTCACCAAGTTTGGGCATCATTAAGGTGTTTGTCTAATTCTTCAGTTTCCTGCGCCTTAGCCTAAGCCCACTGAATCAGAATATCTGAAAGCAGGGACGAGGAGTCTGAATTTTAGAAGTGCATGTGATGAATAAAAGTCGAGGACTATGTGGCTTTGGCTGTTCTAGGTACAGTAGGGAATGCACAGAAGGACACATTAAATTATGACTCCAGGTTACTCTGTGCTTATATGCCTATATACTATCAGACACATTGGTCAGTAGATTTTAAAATGTGCTCAGCCAAATAAACAGAATACACTGCTTATAGATATATTATTGTAAATTGTAAGGCTTCTGTAAACAGAAGCCAACTTGTAAATTGAAAGAGTCAAAAGGCAAAGATCTAACTGACCCTGTTAAAAATGCAAAAATGTTTTCCAGGGTGTTATCAGCTCCAAAGAGAATCTTCTCACATGACATTGGGGACCTTCATTAAAATCTCTCCCTGATCAGCAGTACACAGCCCTCTGAAGGAGTCTCAAAAAAGAGTCATCGCAGAGTTTCTCAAAGCAGTGTCTCCATCCTTAAGTTTAGTTGTACAGAGTTGTGTGGCAGAGAACCACTGTGAGGAGGATAGGACATAGAGCAAGCTGGGAAGCTGATGGAGTCTTGGTCTGAGAAAATGGAGCCTGGACCAGGAAGACTGGATGCTTCAGAGAGAGATGGACTTCTTCTTAATCAGCATCTGTGAAAATTGATGATCCTAGATAAGAAGTAGACAACATAAATCTGGCAGAGCAGCAGAATAAAGCCAAAAAGAGGCAAAAATATTGGTAGTCACTCAGCGCTATGCACTTTTACAACTATCCTCGGGGTGACTGGCTGCTGATTTCAGAGTCAAAGAGTAGCCCTACATACTTACATTGCAAAAAAACTGCACATAATTTAACCTGCAGTTAAATTACTGGCTTAAAATTGATATACAATTCAATCAGTGTTGACTTGATATTTCTCAACAAAACCCTGTTTATCTCTCTAAGATAGTATTTCTCTTATCATGATCAACAGACTCCTCCATCAGACTCTTGGCTGAGCTTGTGAGAATACAGGCGTGGGTTCTACTTCTTGCTTGCAGAACCATACTCTCTAAGGCGAGGGGCCAGGAATCTGCATTTGCAAATCCTCACACAGGTGACTCTTAAGCACATGAAAGTTGCAGAACTTCTACTCTAAAGTTCCTGATTAAACTTCCCCTTTCAGATACTGTTGAAGTAAGATAACTAAACTGGAAGCCCTCACTGGGACCAATCTAATGAGGCTGAGCTGCTGTGGAAGTTGAAAGGAATTGGTCCCAACCAGGTGCAGTTGCATTCAATACATGAATGGAACAGTCCAACTGTAAAAAATATTTGAATATTTAGTTAATTGAATTAAAATAATCAAGTTATTTTGATATTGTGAAAACGTAGTAAAAATTCAGCTATTTATAATGCCCTTGCATCATTGGAGCTGAATAATAAATCAAGCATGGCTCATAAAATAATAGATCTGAAAGAAGCCTTAAAGAGGGTCTGGTCTGGTATTTTATTTTACAAATGAAGAAACCAGAGCCAGGGAAGGCCCAGTGACCAAGGTTCTACAGCTCATTAGTGACTGAGAACAAAAACATCCTGATTTCTGACCTATCGTACCTCCCCTGAGACTAGAATAAATTCCCACTATTGGAAAGGTAAAATCATATTTCTTCCCTTTAAAAAGTAGCCTTGTCTTCTCACTGAAAGAAAAAAAGTCACTAAAATAATAAGCATAAGCAAAGATGCTAACTCGTGGACAAAAAGGAAGTTTAAGTTATGTGATGATCCTGGGTTGAAATAGTCATTCAATCATTTAGTCATTCCTACTTAAAGAAAACGGGAAATGCTCTCCAGAGAGAGAGAGAGAGAGAGAGAGTGCCATTTTGGTAAATGACACTGTGGAGAGCTTGCTGTTTGAGTGCCAAACCCTGCCTCATCTGTTTTCACCTGCCCCATCTAATTTTCTCTCTCACACTGTTACTCAGATTGGACCTCCCACTCCAGGAGGCCAAGCATATACTCTCTCTACACCTTTCTACGCACTCATGGTATGCTTTCCCAACCTTGTTCTGGTTCTCCAAATTCTCTAGTTCAAAGATCAAGCTTGAGAGTCTTTTGCTCCTTCAAGACTGCTCTTTCTTGGATCTCAAAGACTTTTCATTCAGTGAACTCCTTTTATAACTCTTACACTTCTGTTATACCATTCTAAATAATATACTGCTGTTTTGGTTTTCCGCTAGTTAGAATTTTGCTAGTGTGGCTTTCATAAGCAACAGGATGTGGTTGAAAGAGCACATGGATTGTAGCTGATATGGTTACCTAACCTCCTGGGTTTCTCGTGACATGTAAAATATCTCAGCAACTTTCCTACCCTTAGTCTACCCCCTGACAAATCTGCTCCTCTGCCTTTGTTCCCTGTCACATCTAGCCAGAAACAAGGGGTCTTTTACCATTACCTCTCCCCAGCATGGTAACGAGCACAAAACATAATTTTCCCTCCTAACATCTCCAGAATCCATCCACTTCCCTTCACTATCACTCCTACTACCATTCCTAGCACTGCTGCCCCTTCTTACCTAGATCATCACAGTCATTTCTAATTCCAACTTCGCCTCCTTCAATATTTGTTTCATTCTGTAGTCATGATGATTCTTCTTAAATTCTCATACTGTCACTTCCATGCTTAAAACTTTTGGCTCTAAAGATAAAGTCTCAACCATTCAAAGTCCTTCAGCACCATGTCTTTTTACTTTCCTATCTTGAACTTCATCTCTAGCAAGACAAAACTGTTTGCATAGTGTATTAGGTTCTCTGTTCCTGCTGGACCTTTGAAAACACTGCTTGGAATGCCCTTCTTTCATGTTTTTGCTTGATGTCCACTGGTGATTTTAAGGACTTAGAAATGTCTCTTTCTAAGGTAGGAAATTCCTCTGGCCTAAGGGTCACTCCTGAGTATTTTCCTAACATTCTGAGCTTATTCCTTGCAATGGGTTGAATTGTGTCCCTCCAAATGATGTTGAAGACCTAACCTATGCACTGTGAATGTGTACTTATTTAGAAATAGGGTCTTTGAAGATATAATCATATTGTGACATCAGTAGGGTAGGCCCTACTTCAACTTTACTGGAAAAGAAAGATGCTATGTGAAAATGGAGTCACACAGGGTGAGCGTTATGTGATAACAGAAGCAGAGACTATAGGAATAGTCTGCAAGCCAAGGAATTTCAAGGATTAATGGTCATGCCTAGAAGCAAGGAGGCAGCAAGCAAGATGGAGTTCTGCCCAGAGTCTCAGAGGGAGCATGGCCCTAATGACACCTTGATTTTAGACTTCTAACCTCTAGAACAGTGAGAGAATAAATTTGTTTTCTAAGTTTCCTAGTTTGTAACACTTTGTTACAACAGTCTTAGGAAACTAATATACTCCCCTGGGGCTTTCCAACCATCTGCAGGATGCAGGAAGCATTCTCCAGCTTCCCTGTTGTTTACAATTAGGGCCATGTACTAGATTCTGGTCAATGTGCTATGGATAGAACTGATATTAACCAAATCCATCCTTCATAATCCTCCAGGGGCATTTTCCCATACAATGGCAACCTCAGGGGCTCTGTGGCAGCTTCGAGGGCCCACAGTGGAGCAGCTACAAGATAAAAGAGGGTGATCCAATATGCAGAGGGTTAGGGTTTTGCATTCATGGAAAATAAAACTTTACTGTGCTAGCCACTGAAATTTGAGGGACTATTGGTGAGCATGGCAGAGCTTAACCTATTTTGACTAATATACAAAACAATGTGGACACATAGGAGGTGCTGAGAAGTGTCTGTTGTTTGGCTAATTAAACCATCACAACAAATAAAGATAACAGAGAGTTCTGACTGAATAAAGACTGAGGAAAACAGGCATCTCTATGTTTCCTTTTGGCATGCTTTCCTAGTTTAAAAAAGTGTCTGGGACTGGAATGTTTTGATTAAGAAGAAGCTGCCCAGCCAAGACAGCTGCTGTAGTGTGGCTGTCTTACCATGACACTGGACTGATCCATGAGCCTGAGCTTTAAAAGAAATTTATTTATCAGAACCAACTTAATTGAATGCTGCCTACTTCACAATATTCTTCTTTCTGCAGGTGATAGGGTTATAAGTATAATATTTTTATTATTAATCATATTTTTGTAAGAAGTTATTTTTGTGCTGAAGCTCTTGCCATAAAGTTAATAAGGACAGTTAATTAAGACATTAAAATCTAAGCCACGGTAATTATCTGGGAGTAAAGTAAATGTCTAGTAAGCTAGAAAACAGCATCACCAATAAAAGACACAAATTGGCATTCTCTAGTAATACAATTAAAATTTAACAGTGTAGACCAGATAGCCACTTGTTATTAAAATGTGAATCTAAAGATTTATTTGCACAGAGACATAAACCCCAGAACATTTGGGAAAAATTGCTAGTGCTTAATTGATGAATAAGATCCACTGTATTTGACCATGCATCAAATGTCCCTGGGATGAGAATGGGGAATTGTTGGCCACAGTGGGTCCTAATGCCCAAAGGACATGAGCCATCAGCATTAATTTATTATGATTCACTCATGAAGGGCATGTAAGAGTGTATCCTGCTGAATTCTTACACTCATGTAAGAGTGTATCCTGCTGAATTCTCAGTCTTAGTTAGAACTAGGGCTATAGTGACATTCATCAATCCAACTGCTTTTCCCTGTCTATTCTCCCTCCTACACACAGATGATTATTCTGTACCTTTTCTTCTCTCTTAGGTCTCTAATACTTCTTCTCCAAATTCATTCTCAGCTAATGACAATGCGTCTTACTGCACTAAAGATCCAAAGCAATATCAAGAGAATGTCCACACATTCCAATAACCACACTAATTCACTTACCTGTATCTGTTCCCATGAATTCTATGCTTTTCTATTACTATGGAAGAAATGTCTGAGATCCTATGCTTATGCATTTGATCTGGTTCCTCTTACCTACTCAAGACATTACTACAAAAATCCTTCCCTGTCTCTTGTCCAGGAATAATTTTTTCTTCTCTACTGGATTGTTGTTTTCAATATATAAGGGTCAAGAACTGAAGGGTCTGAGATTTTAACCTACTTCAAACCACAAGTTAGTCTGTCACAATTTTATAGCTGTGAGCAGAAGCTATGAGACTCCTAGGTCAGAAACAAAGGACTTTATTATTGACAGCAATAGCAGTAGTCAGAGAATAAACATTTTATTGTGCTGGTTCTCTAAGCCTTAACATTCATGTGGTGATGCAAAAAGGGCCAGGTGACACCTGCATATGCAGTAAATTGCATTACAGGAGAGGAATTCTGAGCTTAGGGAACTTGAATTATTTATTATACTGGACAGTAAATATGTCTGCCCTTTGTTCTGAAGGGAGATACTTTATTTGTCTTCAAAAGTTGTTCATTATATAAATATCCTTGAAAATAAAACCCAGAACAGAAGCAACGATTGTCTCTGCTCATAAGACATGCATAAATGCAAGAGACACATGAAAAATCACCTTCTAACAGCAAGTATGCTTTAATGTCTTCCATCATTAATAAAAACTTTGTTAACCCCATATGCTCTCTACTTACCACCTCATTTCTCCTCTCTTCTTTACAGCTATAGTCCTTGAAAAACGTGTCTATGATTGCTGACTCAAATTTATCTCCTGTTATCTCTGGAATAAACTACTATCAGGCTTTCATGCCTTCAATGCCTTGCCAACGCCACTGATGATCTTTGCATGCTAACTCCAAAGCTCAATTTTCTTTTCATATTTCTTGTCCAACTCAAAAAATTTGACATAGTTGATCACTCACTCTTTCTCCAAATACTTTCCCCTCTGGTATTCCTGGACAACATTACTTTCCTGTTTTTGCCTCCTACCTCACTTACTCATCCTTCCAGTTTTCTTAGATGGTTTTTCCTCATCTTCCATCATGCTAGAGTGCTTCTAGGGTCAGAACTAGAGTATCTTCTTTTTTCTATATACCAGGAAATATATTGATATCTATATCCAAGATATATAACTAACATTGGATATGTAAAACTGTTGGACATTTAGGATTATAGCTTTAATGGCTTTAATCCAGTCCCGACCTGTCCTTTGAAATCTAGACTAAATACCTATTTCTAAATACCTATTTCACATCTCCTCTTGAATGTCCCGCATTTCAAACCTAATGGATACAATACAGAATTCCTGATCATCCTACTCCCAAATCTGCTCCTTCCATAAGTGCTTGCTCATTTAATCAAATGGCAATTCTATTATCCCAGTTCCTTAGGCCAAAATCATTTCACGATTCTTGCTTCTTCCCTATCAATTATGTACCCCATTTCATCAGCAACAAATTCAATTGGATCTACTGTTAAAAGATACCCATAATCCAATCACTCTTCAACCTCCACTGTTAACAATCTGGACTAAGCTACTGTCGTCTCTTCCCTGGATGATATAAACTTCCTAATGGACCAACTTCTACTCTTGTTTCCTTTCAGTCTATGCTCAACATAAAAGATCCTATTAAAACATAAGTCAGGTCATGTCCCTCTCCCACTCAAAACTCTTTAGTGACTTCCCACTACATTCAGAAAAAAAGCCACTGTCTTTATAGAATCTTCTACTCCCCATTCAGTCTTTGACTTCAGCTCCTACTACTTTCCCCTTTGCTCCATTGGCCTCCTTCCATTCTTCTCCCAGCCTTACATCCTTTGTGCTTACTCTTCTCTCTACCTACTATGCTCCCCCTCCAGATATTTTCATGATTTCTTCTCTAATCTCTTTCATATTATCACTCAAATATCACCTGAACTTATCATTGTTATTTAAAAGCACACCCCCCCCACTGAACACTTCTAATACACCTTGTAACTTTATTTTTTAATCATAACATTAACCAAAATCTGATCTAATATATACAGTTGATTGTCATCATTCACAGTAGTTACTTCTCTATGAACACTGAATTAGCAAATACTGAACCACCATTCTTGATCTCCATGCTTTCTTCAACCATCAATACATAACCCCACTTTATGTGTGCTTATGTTTAAAGACAATTTATTATATATTGCTGATTCATTAACATTGAACCTATAATTTATGGCTGAAAAAAGCTTATCTAACAAACATATTTTCTGTGTAAAAGACATCACAGACTTCTTGCACTAAGAAACACTTGCCTAAGAACTATACTTGCTGGGGGAGGAATGTGGTGTGAATTTTAAACAACAAAATCATTAACGACATGACACTAAATAGACCAAGAAAAGACAATTATTAATAGGAGAACAGAAACGAAGGCAAAGCATCATCTCGTTTGACCTCACTTAGGAATGTGCCTATTAGGTGACAGGTGTTTCACTGCTCTGGCATGTTTACAAATGGCCACGAAAACACTGTGAATATTGATTTCTGAGTTACAAATAACCTTTAGCAAGCAGGCAAATTTCAAATATGAAATCTATGAATAATGGGAATGGAGTGTGTTTATTGCATACATTACGTATGTGTTTGTGATGTAACTATTATGCATTTATTGCAAATCTCCTTTTACAAAAATGTAAACTCCAAGAGCCTGGGGATTTTTTGTCAATTTATCTCACTGATGTATTCCCAGTGCCTAGAATAGTGTCTGGTACACTTGATAATGTTTAATCAAGAAATTAAGGTGCTTCCTAGGTTGGGAACTTCTGTGCTATTAAGGTTCTGAAGGCCAGAACTGTTGATATTGGGAGCCAGGGCTCCAGAAGCACCACAGCCATGGGAGCATTTAGAGTTAAATGTTCAGGGACATATGTGAATTCTGTATGCCAGAGGAATAAATGCAAATGGGCTACCAAATCCAGAGGGGAAGAAACAGATATGGAGAACTAAGGCATGGAGCTGGGGAGCTGAGAGTTGGTAGAAAAATGTACTGAGCAGTGGGCTAAAAGACAAAATAGGATAGCAATCTGGGAAATCTTTCAAACTTTAGTGAATGTCTTAAGCTGGATATTTCACAACTATGATCATGAGCTTTTTGGAAGGCCAGCTGTGTGTGAAATTCAGCAATATGGAATATACGACTAGCTGTGAGCTGTTTAAAATCAGCCACATGTGTCTGATTCAACTTTGTACTTCCAGCTCCTGGCAGCACTTGGCATACAATAGATACTAAAAAGAAATGTTTGTTGCATTGAAGAAAGTTCCATTATCTATCATAGCCCTCTTAAGCCAGAGAGAAGAATAAAGAAAGTGTTTCTGTAAACTCTTGGGTCCATGGGTCTTAAAAAAGAAGCTCTCCATTCAGATTTTACTCCATGTTAAGCAGGGTTCTAACTCAGGCATAAGTTTCTTCCTCCCTGTTCTCAGTCCCATTGCAGATTTCTGATCCAGGTTTCTCTGGATTTCCTTACCCCTGCCATATCCTGGAGTAGATCCATCAAGAAGAAATGTTAGGGTGCCTGGGTGGCTCAGTCAGTTAAGCATCAGACTTTGGCTCAGGCCATGATCTCGCAGTTCACGAGTTCGCACGCGGCTCTGTGCTGACAGCTCAGAGCCTTGAGCCTGCTTCGATTCTGTCTCCCTCTCTCTATGCTCCTTACTTGCTCATGCTCTGTTTCTCTTTCTCCCAAAAATAAATACAACAATAAAAATTTAAAATAAAAAATGTTTACTGAAGTTGATTGACTTAGTTACCCCTTCCAGGGTATCAGTTATTAATGTGACATATGAATTGGCCTCAAGTCTGAACTTCCTGAAATAAAAAATATGCATATGTGCCTGTGTGAAATTTTCTAGGGAGAGGACTCACAGATTTCACCAAGGGGAACTCAATATTCAGAAAAAATTGAGAACAATTTCTTAGAATTATTCTGATGGTTCCTGCAGATCAATGATAGAATTAAATATGATCAGAAAATAACCAAAAAAGAGTAGCCATCAAGGCAGTTTATTGCTCATTCATATAGAGTTTCTAAAATTTAAACATGCATGGAAATATCTTGGGGACCTGATATAAAATAGATTACCAAGTCACTGAGATTGAGATTTAGTAAATTTAAATTAGGGCTTTGGAATTGGTCTTTTAAATAAGTTTTACAGGAGATTCTGATGTAGGTGTTCCCCAGAGCACACTTCCAAGTTTCTAATATATTTGGCCAAGTAAAGACATGGCTCTCCTCCATTCTTTGATCAGCTGGGAGCATTTTATTGCTCTGTATAGTTATTTCCAAACCTGCCTGGGTACAAAAATCATTCAGTGAGCCCGTGGTTAGTGGTGCTTATGGTGGTGGTTTTAAAATAAAGATGTTAAGGTCACACCCCAGAGACTCTTGTTCCCTAGAGGCATGGTGGGGACTGAAGATCTACTTTCAAAAATCTCCCAAGTTTATTTTATACATAGTCATGATTCAGACCACTGCACTCGAGGCCAGGAGCAAAAGCATTCATGTTGAAATAATTCCACACAGAACGGAAAACTTTCCTTGTGGATCTAGTCCCAGAAACAAACCAGAAGTTAAATATTACAACCAAGCTTTGCTGAAAAAACATTTCCATCTTATTAACCTTTGGACTCCTCTTTAAAAGGCACGGAAGTAAGTAATAGTTTAACATTTTTTAATGTTTTACTTTCCCCCAGAAGTCAGTGAAGGGAAACATAGACCATGGATTGAATTTCAAAATGGAGTATTAGCCATGTAAAAGCCAAAGTGAGATCTATACTAGGACCTCCTGTGGTATTATCACTGCTCCAAGGAACAGTTTGATTAAAATGAAAATGACTCAATTAAAGAGCTAAGTGAAATCCCAGAAGGAATAATGGTACCAGGAACTCAAACTTTTAAAAACAGTATGTTCTCCAAACACCAAATAAGAACTATTCAAATGTATCATTAATGCTCAACATCACCTCTAGTTATAGAAAAAGAATCTTCAGTAATTATTTTTGTATCTAATAGTCTCAAAATTAAGAAAAGAAACTAAACAGTCAGTACCTAACAGCAAAGAAAACCCACCAACACCATGTAATATTTATACAAAGGTTAGGCTAAAACTAAAGCCCTGAAGAAAGTTGTAGTATTACTTTATAAGGCATTCAGTTTAATTGAACATATGCTAATTCAGTACTTCTTTACTGTGATTCAGATGAAATAATGTATATAGAGCTTAATCGTGATATCCCTTGTCTAGTAAGTGTTGAATAAGTTATCATCCTAATACCTAAAGATTCTGGAATCTTGTGGCAAGCCTGATGTGCATGAAAATTCCGAGATGACTAGGGACTGATGGACAAGCTTCTAAATACCACAATTAAAATCCTCAAGCCAGAGAGATGATTACCCTAATATCCACCTCAGAAAGATGGTAATCTTTTCTAAAGTAAAATAAAGTCAGGGTACCAATTCCCCATCTTAGAATTCAACTCTAGTGTTGGTGAAAAAAAACTCAAGGGGTTTCAGACTATTAGTTCCAAACTTCTAGGAAACTTGTTATTCAGTATCTGGACAGAGAAATATAAACCAGGCAAAACAAATCAAATACCTGCACTTCCCTGGATTTATCTGAAAGAATGTCATTTGGAGGGGAAAATCTCTTGGGAATCTCTTTCTAGGCTTCTTCCTCTCTCACTCTTATTTTCCATTGGTGTCCTTCACTGGCTTTTTTTTTTTTTTTCCTATTCCCCTCATCCTCCACCCCAGAATTTAATGCTAAGAGTCTATTTTTCTTCCTTAATTTTCATCACCTAAGATCCTGCCATGCCTTGCTCTAAGCAAACCTATTAAATCATAACCAGATATTATCAAGATTCTCAGGTCATTCATCTGTGTATTAAACTTTGAGAAGCAGTGGTCTAAGACACATAATTTAGTTCCTCCTTGTTTCATCATGCCTGTGGAGAGCTTTAAATTGGGGAACATTAAGAAGTTTGTGGTTCGTATAGATGGATTAGGAGGAACTTAACAGAGGACTGTGGGGGAGAAGAAAGGGGGGAAATAGTTGGGGAGAGGGAGGGAGGCAAATCATGAAAGGCTCTTGAATGCTGAGAACAACCT
>NW_027530191.1:479297-486334 GCF_008692635.1 Crocuta crocuta | reverse complement strand
GGGGAAGGGGGTGATGGGCATGGAGGAGGGCACTTGTGAGGATGAGCACTGGGTGTTATATGGAAACTAACTCAACAATAAACTATTTAAAAAAAAGTTTGTGGTTAATTCAGGAAGCAACAAAAGACTTGGAAAATTTTTTAAAAAACAGAGTAAAAGAGCACATCCCTGAAATTTGTTCATCTTGGTGACTAATGGCAGTTTTATTGTACTAAGGATTCTAAATTACTTTGGCTTGTGAGATTTCAAGTAGAAGCTGAGAACTATGTATTATACCAAATATCATGCACTATTTAAAAAAATTAACTGGTTTAGAATCTTCTAATTGATAACAGAATACAGCTACATCAAGTTATATATTCCATTTAAGCTATTACTTACCCTCTTGCCCAAGGAAGTATCTTCACAATAGCATGTTAATCATTTTCAACCAAAACCTGAAGAGGTCATAATGATTATTTTTTCTGACATGCTTGTCATTTAGTCTTATGGATCATTCTTCTTAGTAAAACAGAAATTGGATCTGGAGTCATGAACTCATACAGAAATAGTTCCTGTTTCAGCTCTCCACATCTCTCATTCTGCTTTAACTTTTCTTTGAAAAGAAAACTCTCCTAACTTTCTGCTTTTTGCCTTAGAAGCTACCAAGTCTAGATCCACACCACTGGACCTTCTTTCAATGAACTGGCCAGTTAGTTCAGCACACAAAAACCAAATCAACTAAGAGCAGAGATCAATAGATGATAGGCAGAAACAACACCTATGAGCAATATGAAGAATAAGAAACAAAAGGTGAAGATTTCAAGCACCAGAAGACAAAATTTGTAAGAACATTCCCCACCCATAGGAATAGGAATAGAGGTTAACATTATAGGCTAAAAATCGAAGCTTCCCTAATGAAAAATTTGCAGCTATAACTTGTTGCTTAAGAACCAGAAAGACACTTTATATATCTATGTCCCTGATTCCTTAGTACCTTACAAAGTGAGTAACATTACTTGCTCTTCAAAGATGAGTACAGTAAGACCCAGAGTTTACCTAACTTTCCCCAAGTTATGCACATACCAAGGAAAGAATCAGGATATTGCTTCAAGTTTGACTTTCTCTGAAACTTGTTACTTCTTCACTCTACCATGATACCTCTTTTGAAGAAGGGTTACCTTCCATTTCTCTATCTGCTGAAAACTATCTCACTGTGAAGAGGAAGAGCTCCTATACCTCCTAAACCAGCATTTTCCGGACTGTGCTCAATGCACATCAGACCTGAGAGATTCTCTGTGAAAAAGGGTTTCTATAGACAGATGAGTTAGGAAACACAGAATACTTAGTGGATCTCAAAACACATTTAAGAAGGCCTTAAAAAAACTATTTGACTTTGAAACATTGTCCTACCTATGTGTGACATTTTTAAAGAATACTATAAGAAGTGTTGTCCTAACTTCTTTGAGTTATCTATGTGTAGGTGCTTAATAACAAAATAAAACAAGCAAAAAATCGTAAGTATAATGGAAAAACCAGAGCATTACTCTTAGAGCCAGATAAAGGACTCACATTTATAAGGATCTTCAAGGTAATTCTTACACTCCTTCTTCTTCTCTTTTTCCCCATTTCCTGATTCCATTTTGATTATGTATTCAGATCTTTCCATGCCCTTCAAATCTAAGCTCTTCAATAAGGGTAGAGTGCCTCTGTTGTCACTGCTTTGTTTCAGAAACTTCATTTCCATATTTCACCTTTCACACTTCATTTTTCCAATCAACTTCACTTTCCACACTTCATCTAGAAATCTTTCTAGAAAATTAATTTAAAAAACCCCAAATCTTATGCCAACGATCATTTTAACACCTCTATTATCTCTCTTCTGCTTACTAAAGTTCAAAACTTTTAGTTGGCACATGAATTTTACACTCTGGTTCCAATATATATCTTGATACTTTCCAATCAAGCTGAGTTCAACATTGTTCCTAACACATCCCAGGTTCATCATGATTCCTTAGTGTATGATGCCCTGTACCCAGAATGTTCTTTATTCCCTTCTTTGTATGGCAAACCCCATTCCTCCTTCACACCCAATTTAATTACCTCAGGATTTTTAACACCCTTTTCAGCATTCTGAGGCAAAGTTTGCTACTTTCTTTTTCATGCTCTTATAGGTTTTTGTTCCTTTCTCTATAGGTTTACTAGGAGGCTTTTAAATTTAATTACCTTCTTGTTTCTCATACTCACTGGACTGTAAACTTCTTGAAAGTAAGAACCCTTATGTATTTTTGCAGTCTTATTTTTAATAGATGTTAATTAAATGTAGCAAAAATTGAGAGCTTGTTACAGAGAAGATATAAAGGTTTAAAAATTTAGTTATAGCAGCTGCTCTGTTTTCTCTCTCACATTCTCTCATTTTGTGATTAAGCTTCATCATACTCTAAATCTCTTATGTTTATGTATTTATTTTCTTTCCAAGTTTCACAACTACTTCTTTTGGACTCATGCTTGCAATGTGACAGTCCATCATATTATTTCTTTGATCATCCAGAGCCTCTTGAACCAGGCTTATCATTTCTTACACAAGTGTTTATGATCTAAACCTTGTTTTCCATGTAGAGAATATTTTTCTTTTGAGAAGCATCCAGGTTGTTTCCCAAGAATATGAAAGTCAGTGATTTGGGCATAGTAATGCATTTCTTCTTTGTTTATCTCAGAGATCCTCATCAGGATACATATTGTACGTGTAAGACCAGTGGTTCCCAGAGTGTGGTCCCTGGGACAGTATTGGCAACATCACTTTGAAACTGAGATAAATGCAAATACTGTGGCCCCATCTTTGACCTACAGAATCAAAAACTCTAGAAGTGAGGCTCTGTAAGCTATGTTTCCAAAAAGCCTCCAGATGAGTGTGATGAAAACAGTGTTTGAAAAACTCTTTTGTAAGAGCTCAGGCTATCAAGTCAGACTACCTGGATTCAAATCCTTATTCTGCCTCTGGACCTTCTGTTTCCTTACACCTCTAGTGCCTATCTCACAACCTCGACCTACATTGTCATTCCTGCTATTGATAGGATAACTATCTTGATCACATTTTTCCTAGGCTGCACTCATCTCTTTCTTTCTGCTCTGTCATTGCCACGCGGGACCTGTTCAACATTCTATTGCATGTGCAAACTTGAAAGTGCAAGGGGCAACCTTTGACCAATAGGAAGATGGGAGCCATTATTAAATAGTTCCTTCTTTTGTCCCTTGAGGATAATTTTGTGGGTTCTTTCCTCAGCTCCCCAGAGAGTTCCAGATTGATAGAGGCCTAACTGACCACTCAGTGACCTTGTCAGTTACACAATTTTGACTGGCTTTTTTGCTTCCCTTGTTCACTTTGCCAGTCTCCCATTCCTGTCCCTTGGGGTCATTTCCTTCCCAAAATAAACTACATGAGAGGCAAGCCCAGTTTTAGGCTCTACGCTTGGAGGATCCCTAGCTGTGACACCAGACAAGTTTCTTCACTTCTCCAAACAAGCCTCAGCTTCCTAACAAGAATGAGCATAATTGTATTTACCATATAAGCTTTTTCAGAGTATGAAATGTAATAAAACAGGTAAAGGTCTTAGAAAAGCTTCTGGAACAAAGTAAATATCATAAAAAATTAGGGTTACTATTATTCCCTTCTTCCTTTAGTTTTTCATAACTATTTTGTCTCCATTTATGACATCATTTTTATTTATTTTTGAGAGAGCGAGGAGGATTGGGAAAGGACAGAGAAGTGGGGGAAGGATATGGAGTGGGCTCTGTGCTGACAGCAGAGAGCCTGATGTAGTTGAACTCACAAACTGTGAGATCATGATCTGAGCCAAAGTCAGAGGTTTAATCGACTGAGCCACTCAGGAGCCCCTGTGACACAATTTTAATATCTTATAGATAGAAAGCCTAAAGTATCCAGAAACTTATTTTTTAATTTTATGACAGATATCAGCTTTGAGAGCAAATCCTATCCTTTCTTCTTTGCCTTTCAAGATAACTAAAGTTGAAATGGTAAGATTGTAGCTGTTGGTGTTGGAAAGCGTTGAATTCAATTCTTGACCGTTCATATCAGTTGAATGAATTTCTGAAAGTGTTACTTCTTCTACTTTATCTGTAGACTTGGGATAGTCCTACCTACCTTTCAAGGTTTTCATGAGACATAAATAAGTTAGATAATACATGCAAAGGGTTAGGCACATGATAGGTGCTCAATAAATGCCAGTTTCTTCCTCCACTTAAATAGGCTTATGTTTGTTTCCATTATATTAAAAAATTAATGTTTATTTATTTCTGAGAGAGTGAGAAAAACAGGGCGTGAGTAGGGTAGGGCAAAGAGAGAGGGAGACGCAAAATCTGATGCAGGCTCCAGGCTCTGAGCTGTCTGCACAAAGCCCAATGCAGGGCTCTAACCCACGAACCGTGAGATCATGACCTGAGCCAAAGTCAGACACTTAACGAACTGAGACACCCAGGTGCCCCTGTTTCCATTTTTAGTGTCATCACCCTCCTCTAAAACCTAATCACCTCTTCACTTCATCTCTTACTAGATTTTCGCAACAGCTTTTTGGTTTCTAATGTAATCTTTACAACTTTTAATTCATACTCTATACTTTTTTAGCACTTCTAGAAACATTACTGCATTTTTACAGACTTTGACAATCTAGTCGCAACCTACCTATGCAATCTTATTTTTACTACTTCAATTTCTATTTATCGTACAATCTCCATTTTCTATCACACTAGATACCCGCATTTCGTATGCCCCTGTCCTCCCCACTCATTCTCACATCCCTCCCAGGCACTTTCATTTCTGACCCTTCTTTATTCAACCTCCCTCATTTAGAATGCTCTTTCATTTCCCCTCTCAAATTACAGTGTTTTCATTTCCCAGTTGCCACCACCTCCAACTACTCTTCTGGGCTCTTCTTCCTCTGGCTCCTGCATTTGTATTCAATGACATATAATTGGGTGCCAAAAAGTCCATACTTCATTCTTGTTTTATTCTCGGGCTCAATGTACATTGGTATAGCACCAAGAAACCATGATGAGAGGTCACGTAAATATGGGGAAGTTAGAGTAACATATCTTCACTATCATTTCTTCCTTTTAAAAATATTTAATTTCAAGTTAGTTAACATACGGTGTGCTATTGGTTTCGGGAGTAAAACTCTGTAATTCATCACTTACATATAACACCCAGTGCTCATCCCAACAAGTGCCTTCCTTAATGCCCATCATCCCTTTAGCCCATGCCTCTGCCCACCTCCTCTCCAGCAATCCCCATTCAGTCAAACAGCAGGATTTAAAATAAGAAGTGACTTGTCACCAAACAAAACATCTTAAGGAAAACTACCCAGGCTGAAGAGCACTCTAGCTATTGCTCTCATTTCACTCCTGCTTGTCTTAGAAGCAGTTCTAAAAACTGCAAATCTCTGTATTTGTGTAATCTGAAGAGACACTAAAGCCATAGCTCCCTGTTTCCCTTTGCAGGGTGAAAAAGGCATAGTTTTACCGCTTACTCTCCATGCTCACAGTAGGTCATTGGGTCTGAGTGCCACCTAAAGTACCAACGATTTGTTCACAAGGAAAATGCTGTAGAAGCTTAGTGTTTCTTGGAGCTCCTTTACAGACCCTTGTTTTGGTGGTGGGTTCAGTGCATGTTTCAGAGAGATAACTTGTGATTGCTGAAATCTTAATGCCAAATATTTATAATTCATGATCATTTATTTATAATTTACAACATTCTTTCTTCTAAAGTAATTTCAAATATCTTGAAATAAAAACGAATATATACTCCCACATGGAATTTAAAATAAATAAGAAAAGGACAGCAAACATCACATAGAAGAAGGTCCCAAGTCTCCAAGGACTTCTGTGAGAGAATAAAGCCTTCTCTTATATGATAGTCTAGATGATCATCCTAAAACTAAGTGTAACTTTTGGGATCTTGGTGGACTTCTAGCCTCAACCAGATGATCTCTCTATAGATAACCCCCTTTTCACACAGGTCATCTAAGAAACTAGTGGGAACAAGATAAAGAAGTAGAGAATTAAATCAAGAATGAGCTATTGATAGTAATTAAGTATTAACTCCAAGCTTTTGATAGCCAAACCAAGAAAGAAAAAAATGAAGAAATAAAGTTAGCTGTAAGTTATTTTTTAAAAAATGAAAAAAAATTACCTGATCATCAGAAAAGATGAACTTTTTCTTGATGTTAAGTTTTAGATAAATTAATTGTAAGAACAAATGTCATGAAGTCAAGTCATGGGAAATGACTTCAATAGCAGTTCTACAGAGGATCCTTTTTGATGGCCATTTTTCATATGAATGCAAAATTTTCTAAAATGTGATATTAAATTATAGGTAAATAAATGCATTTCTATAAAGAGATGGTTAGTACAGTTACATTTTGGTGAAATATTCTAAATTGTTCTTAGAATTTCAGGACAATAGGTCTTCAATAGTTTATAAAGGAAGAACAGGTTGGTAGGAACAAAATGCATGACATTTATACTGATGATCGGTGATGGAGGAAAGCATATGAGGGTAGCAAAAGATTTGTCTTCAAGGGCTAGAAAGAAATGATTACCCACAACCAATCTGAAATTATCCAGGGACAACGCTAAGGCAAATCTATTTCCCAGTAGTGGGTGGCTCAGTCAGTTGTGCGCCAACTATGGCTCAGGTCATGATCTTGCAGTTCGTGAATTTGAGCCCAGTGTCAGGCTCTGTGCTGACAGCTTGGAAACAGGAGCCTGCTTCAGATTCTGTGTCTCCCTCTCTCTCTGCTGCTCCCCTACTAATGCTCTGTCTCTCTCTCAAAAAATATAAATAAACACTTAAAAAAACACTTAAAAAATCGATTTCCCAATAGGTTTTTCCTCCTAAAGTCTTCAGGGTGCTTCTTTGGGCCAATTTTCCCTCTGGTCTTTATGGTCACTTGGTACTTAGTTTAATCTATATAAGAATGGAGGTGGGGGTTGAAGGGTATCATGTATTGAAATTTTGCCCTAGATCCACACCCTTGTGGAGA
>NW_027530191.1:389789-479254 GCF_008692635.1 Crocuta crocuta | reverse complement strand
GAGCAGGGGAGGGTCAGAGAGAGAGGGAGTCACAGACTGAAACAGGCTCCAGGCTCTGAGCTGGCAGTCAGCACAGAGCCCGATGCGGGGCTCGAACCCACGAACTGCGAGGTCATGACCTAAGTGAAAGTGGGACGCTTAACCGACTAAGCCACCCAGGCACCCCGATTCTGAGCTTTTAAAAGCTTAACCCATTGGATTCCCAAGGACCCATTGTAACACATTTATGAACTTAGAGTTTGGGTTTTAGAGGCAATTCACCATATAATTTGTGTATACATACATATGCATGTATGTACTATACATATATATATATGTATATATATACACTAACTGTCCATTTACCCCAAGCTATGATGTATCTTGCCTGTAGCTCTTTACACATGTTCAGTTATCTGACATGATCTCAATCCTTCTCCTGGCTCTCACCCACCCATGCTTCAAGTCCAAAATAATTATAAAAGTAATAACAACAGTAGTAATTGTGGACTAGTAGTAATAATTTAAGAGTAATAATAATAACAAAAATAATAGTATCAACTATATCTTTGCAGAGCTTACTATGTCAAGAAACTATGCCAAAAACTTTATATACATCATCTTGTCCAATCTTCACCTCAAACTTATGAGCTAGTTTTATTATTGCCATTTAAAAATGAATAAAAAGGGGCTCCCAAAAGTGATTGATCCAACGTTATTTCTTACTGAAAGGCTTTCTTGATCTGATCTCTTAAATATCCATTGGCTGCCCATCCTATGGACTTTCATAGCACCAATAATCACAGTTAATGCACTAGATTATGACACCCATAATGCTCCGTGGAGGAGTCTTGCTTACTATCATATTCTCAATGCCTGGCAGAGTACTGGTTTCACAGTATGTGATTAATAAATATTTATTGAATGAATGGAAAAACAAATAAACTCAGCTCTCCTTATTTAAAAAAGATAATTAGGCCTAATTAGGCATCAATGTGTCTCATTCCCCATTCTTTTGCCCAACCTCCCTTTGTTCTTCTATTCCTCCTAACTCAGTTTTGCTTCTCAGCAAAACCCTCCTCCAGACATAAGACAAAGGCTTGTAAAAATGTTACTCTAAATATGGCTGGATACTGGTTGTCATTGTGGGTATAAGATATGGAGCTGCTCCTTGCTGTTCTACTTTCTGAATCACAATAATCTCTGCAATATTACTTTCTGATCTGTGGATGGCAGTCATAAAGACTCACATGTATGAGCTTTCCACATGGTTCACACTGTGCTCTTGTCTGCCTCATGATGAATAGGACAACATGAAAACTTGGAGATTCTGCTTGCTTTGCCTCTGGAGTGGTCCTGGGTGCTATACCCATCCTACTTGGCAGAAATACCACAAAGATCAGTGTGAGTTATAAGCTGCATACAATGAATTCTCAGTAAAGGGGGAAAAAACATGCCAAGATTTATCTTCATTTAAGATACTCTTTCTGGCTAATTTCCTTTTTCTTGTAATTGGACTGCAGCCAGATCCTTATTTTTTCAAAATGCAGTGATCTCACAACTTGATGGGATATCTCCTTGTTAGTCATCAGAGGCCCCAATTAACTGTGGAGTCTGTCACAGTCGGAAGGAAAATTGGCAATCTCTGATGAAAGCTAAAACTTCACTTTAACTTTTTCTCTTTTAGAATTACAGGTGCAACCCAAAAGGATATTCAAGTTATATTTTCAGAACCCTTGGTTTATAAAGCATCATTTTCTTGCTTATGTAGACTCATTCACTTAAGGTTCTACCATAGCATCTGGTTCATATTATTAAATCAAAGCCAAAAAAGGAATTTCACAAATAAGAAGGTATAGTAAATAAGAATTGCTTGGTGGGTTCTGAGGCTTTAGATGTTGATCCTGGTTATGTTGTGCATCTGTTGGTTCCTTAGGAATATCCTAGCTTCCATTGTTAGCATGTATTTCCAGATAAAATCAGACTACAATAAGGGAAAGGCAAAAAAAATTTTTTTCAAATGCAGTCTGAAAAGCGTGGAAGGAAAAAAGTCACTTGCATACCGTGACTTGGTTGTCATGAACAATAGGACCTTCTTAGCAGCACCTGAAGTTCCATCCAGCCAGAGTGTGTGGTCTGTGAGAAGGGATCTAATTTTCCATCTCTTGGGGCAGTTCTGAGTATAAGACAACCTGAGAGAGAACTTCAGTAAACTGTCTAAAGTGAGGAAAACATTGCCTCTGCGATAAACTTCCTAACTCAAACGGGAGTAAAGACCCCTGAATACAGATGTGTTGCCCACAATGTGAAACAGTGAGATGTTGGTAAACAGCTGTCTTTTGGATTGATTTGTCTCCTCTAATTTTTATCCAGATGTGTGCCAACATCAAAATCCTTCTGGAAAGTCTTATTGCAATCCGCCTTCTTCTAATAACTATACTGCAAATGCTGGCAGCAAAGTAAACTGATGGGAATGGCAAGCCATAGCACTAATATGCTTTAAAAACACTGATCACCTCTGTTCTGCCACATGCTTCCTTGCTGGAGAGAAAAACCTGGAATGCCTGACGCCATTGAGCTTCCTCACCACAGTCAGTAGCTGTTTCTGACACGTAATCTCAACCTCAAGTTTTCTGAGTTCTTGTTAAAAATACGTGTTCCCGGTTCCTGCCCTTAATGTATGAAATCAGAAGTTTTGGGCAAGGAAGCTGCATTTTAAACAAGTTCCTGGCATGATTATATGTAATTCAAAGTTCAAGGACTTCTAAATATATAAGAATACAGACACTATGTTTCAAACACTATATACACTCAACTGCTTAGCCATCATAAAGAAATATTTTTTAAGTCAGAAAATAGCCCTCAAGTCACTGCCCAAACTAAAAATAAAATATCATATAAAATAAATTTAAAATATTAAATAAAAATATAAAATAAAATAAATGAAAAATAAAAATAATATAGCCCTCAAATCATTGCCCTAACTGTCCTAGGGAATGTAGTCTCTTCATTCTGTGGGCTTTTACCTCTAAATTCCAGTTTGATATTGCTAGCCCTCACTTACATGTGTTGGTTAGCACATATAGCCTTCTAGCCTGGTTTCCTGGCTCTGCTTAGTTTCAGGAGCATAAAATTTTGAATGTTAGGGCTAGAAGGAATTTTAAAGATCATCTTTTCTGACACTCACATTCCATGAAGATTTGGCCATCGGGGGTAGGGAGGGCTCTCACTAAATCTTCTCTTGAGAGAAGATCCTGTTTGGGGAAAAATCAGTATATCCTCAATCAAACCTACAGTTCTCTAATTTGTCAAATGGATATGAGTCCAGTGTTGTTTCAAAGGGCATAGCTCTGAGAAGCCAGAGCCATATCAATTTAAAGGCATTACCTTCAGAGACATGTCAAGTAAGAAGATACTGTGGCTGATGTCAAGAGATTGCTACCTGTTTTCTTTTGTAGGATTTTTATGATTTTCTGTCTCACAATTGGGTCTTTCATCCATTTTGGTTTATTTTTGCATGTGGTGTAAGAAAGTGATCCAGCTTCATTTTTCTGCATATTGCTGTCCAGTTCTCCCAGCACCATTTGCTAAAGAGACTGTCTTTTTTCCATTGAATACTCTTTCCTGCTTTGTTCAAAGGCAAGGGAAATAAAAGCAAAAATGAACTATTGGGACCTCATCAAGATAAAAAGCTTCTGCACAGCAAAGGGAACAGTCAACAGAGCTAAAAGGCAACTGATGGAATGGGAGAAGAAATTTGCAAATGACAGGTCAGATAAAGGGTTAGTATCAATAATCTATAAAGAACTTTCCAAACTCAACACCTGAAAAACAAAAAATCCAGTGAAGAAATGGGCAGAAGGCAAGAATAGACACTTTTCCAAAGGAGATATCAAGATAGCAAACAGACATATGAAAAGATGCTCAACACCACTCATCATCAGGGAAATACAAATCAAAACCACAAGGAGATACCACTTCACACCTGTCAGAGTGGCTGAAATTAACAACTCAGGAAACAATAGATGTTGACAAGGATGTGGAGAAAAGGGACACCTCTTACACTGTTGGTAGGAATGCAAAGTGGTGCTGCCACTCTGGAAAACAGTGTGGAGATTCCTCAGAAAATTAAAAAATAGAATTACCCTACAACCCAACAATTGCACTACTAGGAATTTATCCAAAGGGTACAGAAGTGCTGATTTGAAGGAGGACATGTACCCCAATGTTTATAGCAGCACTATCAAAAATAGCCAAATTATGGAAAGAGCCCAAATGTCCATCAACTGATGAAGGGATAAAGAAGATGTGGTACACACACACACACACACACACACACACAATAGAATGCTACTCAGCAATGAAAAAATTGAAATCTTGCCATTTGCAACAGTATGGATGGGATTGGAGGGTAAATAAGCTAAATAATTCAGTCAGAGAAAGATATCACATAATTTCACTTATACATGGAATTTGAGAAACTGAACAGATGATCATAGGGGAAGGGAAGAAAAGTAAGATAAAAACAGAGGGTGGAAAACCATAAAGGACTCTTAAATACAGAGAAGAAACTAAGGGTTGATGGGGGTGGGGAAAATGGGTGATGGTCATTAAGGAGGGCTCTTGTTGAGATGAGCCCTGAGTGTTATGTTCATTATATTAGTTATTAGAGCCATCAACTAAATGATGAATCGAATCACTGGAAGCCAAGGCTACACTGTATGTTAACTAACTTCAGAATAAATTTCAAAAAGACATTACCATCTAAAGCAAGCCATATGTGTATTGTCTTTTTTTTTTTTAACTGTTTTTCTGTTTGTGACAACTTACCCCTGAGTATAGATTTTATGTATTATCAGCATTATATTCCTTTGTACTTAGCACAGGCATGCACATCATAGGCTCCTGACAGCTATCTGTTTAATGATGGAAAGAAGAGAGAAGAAGTAGAGGAGGAATTTATCTTTAAAACAAAATTTAGAGCTGGTTTTTATCATGTGGACCTGAGCTACTACCAATAATCTTAATGTGGTTAAGACTGCTGATGTTCATCAATATTCATACTCTTTTCTTCATGGGTACAGAACCACACTTTTTAGTCTTCTTTGTGGGTAGATATGCTCATATAACTGAGTTCTGGCCAAAGGATTGTGAGTAGAAGTGATAGGTACCACTTCCAGTGTCGACTCATGAAAATCTCACACAGGTTTCTTACTCTTTTCCTATCCACCAACTAAATAGAGTCAACCATAAGGCTCTAGAAGAAGGTGGCTCAGTAAGATTGAAGGTCTCTTACTACATGGAACAGAAGTGCCACTGACTTTCACTGGACTGTGATGTAGGCAAGAAAGAAACCTCTATTGTTTCTGTACCCACTGAAATTTTGTCACCTCATTTAGCCACTAAAGATGCTTGAAAACAAACATGCCTATTTTCACAGTTTTTGCAACTTGTTATGATAATTCATTAGCTGGGAATCATTTAAATCATCTGTTTCTCTCAGTGTTAAGTCAGTTTCCAGGGAGTCTGCACTTAACAGATCTATGGTCATCAGCCAAAGAGCCAATATCTTCCTGTCTTCCAAAGTTCAGTTGTGAGTAAACAATGCAAGAGAGAATCTGGACTAAACAGAGGAAGGTAATAATTTACACCAAGTTTCACCATTACCAAAGTGATCCATCATCAGAGCCAACTTCATGGGCATATGCTTGATTTAATATTTGATTTTTTTCACCTTGAAATCTTTTATACTTTTAAAACAAGAGGTCTTACCATTTCATTTTATATTGGGCCCTGAAAATCATTTAGCCAGCTTTTCTTATCATATTTAAGAGAAATCAGAAATTGCTCTTTAACCCATCTTCGACTTCTACCTCCTGGATGACTGGCCCCAACTACATAAGTATGGGCTACAGAAGTATGGACTCAAAAACTAGGCTTGGCCAGTAGTTGCCCATATACACAATGTGAACAACTCTCTAAACTCTGATCTGTCTTACTCTTTGAAATGTGTCTGCATAGTAGAGGTGATGATATATTCCAATGCAATTCCCCAGCATTAATCTATAAAAACTGGTAAGAAGTTATGTCACTGTTTTAGAAGCTTTCTGTTTCTTACTTTGCCATGATCTAACTTTCCCCCATACTTAATTCTTGAATTATCTCCTATTCTTGTGATGCTCCTGGTTTCTGATTCCTGGCTTAGAGACCATACTGAATTCTCATTACTCATTAGCAACCTCAATTGCCTGCCACCTCAGGTGTTTCAGATTCTCCTCTATGTGCCAATATACTTATTTATCTTTAGCTAGCCCCTCATAGATGTCCCATTAAACCTTCTAACATGCCTTTCATTCAGGTTCTTGAATTTGCCTTCAAGTTCTGGTTTCACTATGAGTTGTTGGTGCAGGTTTTTTGACTCAAGTCACAGCTCAATTCTGTCATCACCACCAGAGGTATCGCTCACTTTTTTTAATGATCTTAATCAGTGGTGACTGGTAGATGTTAAACAACCAGATACCAGGTATAAAAGCCTGATTGGTCATGTTTGACAATTTCTGTGGTATAAATATTCCACCATGATCAATTTCAAGCTATCAAAGTGATGTCACTGAACTCAGAACTAGGAAGAGAGGTATGCAATTGACTTGACAATTGCTGTGTGAGGCAGCTCCAGCACACCACTGGCTTAAAGTTTAATTTGCCTCTTTCTGAAGAGGAACTGAACCACAAGTCACCTTGTTGGCCACGTCAAAACCTTCCTGTCTTCCAAAGTTTCCTTGAGGATGAACAAATCATTTTGTACGAGAGAAAGTCAGGACTATCCATAGGAATTAAATTTGATGGCAGGGGCTGTGGTTGACTTCTTTGTCTCCTCATCCTTACATTAATTGCTCACTAAATCATATAGAACTTATTTCCTTAATAGCTGACACATTCATAACATCTTCTTCATTTCTCCAGACACTGCCATTTTTTGGCTACTCTATTTTTTCACCTAGATTGTTTACTTGATATTTCTGTCTCCAGTCTTGCCCCCTTCTTATCTTTTCTCCATATTACTCTCTAAATACAATGGGATCATATTGTAACCTTCAATATATCTCATTGCCTAAAGTAAAAAGTCATACGTGGTCTTTTGTGAACTGGTCTAACTTCACAGCTTCATGGCTTCAGCAGTTGCCCTCTCATCTCTTATTCTATGCTCCAGCTAACATGAGTTATTTGAAGTTCCGCCACAATGTTGTGTACTTGTTTGTGAGTCTTTGCATATGGTATGCCTATACCTGGAATGTCCTCTTCCAGTTTTTTCCATATAATTCACTCTTATCAATTTTCAAATGTTCATTTAGATAGTCCCTCCTCCAGACTCTCTGACATCCTTCAGGATGGTTTTAGTGTTGTTGTTGTTGTTGTTGTTGTTGTTAATCTGCTTAAAATTTTTTTAACATTTATTTATTTTTGAGAGACAGAGAGAGGCAGAGCATGAACAAAGGAGGGGCAGAGAGAGAGGGAGACAGAGAATCTGAAGCAGACTCCAGGCTCTGAGCTGTGTGTCAGCACAGGACCAAACCATGAGATCATGGCCTGAGCTGAAGTCAGATGCTCAACCAACTGAGCCACCCAGGCACCCCAGTTGTTACTCTGCTTTAATAGCACCTTGTTATCCACACTAATAATAGCACATATTTATTAGGGTCTCAGTAGGAAACAGATGGCATACTTCAACTGGGCGATTTGAGGAGAATTTAATGAAACAAAGGTTTTGGCAGGGTTTGGCATAGTATAGCACCCTGGTTTTAGTAGCATCAGAAAGTCACCACCATAAGCCTGATAAAGGCAAGGGAAAAAGCAGTTACCATAATTCAGACCCAGTACTGTATAGAAGTACTTCATCTTATGATATCTGTGGCCTTTGGTAGAAATAGCCACAGCAACTCCACAAAGAGGGAACCCAGAAAATACATACCAACCTCACATCTCTCATGCCCTTGATACTTGATACTGCTAATGATTCCAAATGGCTAAATCCAACAAGAAGCCAAAAAACAAATAGTGAAAGATGCAATTTTATTTAATGTATAACAAATAGTGAAAGCCATTTCACTATTTGAAAGACAAAAAACAAATAGTGAAAGATGCAATGTATATTTAATACATACAAGTCAGACTCTCCTATCATAGAAGAGGGTTGAGATTAGAATGTGGATCCAGGAATACAAACACAAGTTAACAGCACAGCCAATGACAGCTTATTGAACACTTACTTTACTTGACAAATAGTATCTCCAGTTCATAAAATTACCACACATTATACAGTTATCTCCATTATACAAGTGAGAAAACAGGCTCAGCTGGCTCTGCTGGCAAACAGGAGGCAGGACAAGAATTCAAACTCAGATCTGTCTTGGTCCAAAGGCTGAGTTCTTTCCACTTTCTCATATTACCATTATAGTTTTAATATATGGTCCCAACCACTAGACTATGGTCCACTTGAGTACAAGGCTAACATTTCATTTATCTTTTAGTCACCTGTGCCTTGTGGAGTGGCTTGCCTATGGTAAACATAGTAGGTAATAGGTAATTGTGAAATTAACAAAATTAACAGAATAGTAGTTTAACTTATGTGAATGTGGATCTAGTAATGGGAACATGTCAGGGAATGTTAGTGAAATATATCTGGCACTAAAGGCATCTTTTTGTAATTGTCCTTTATAAGTAATGGTCCTCCTTTTAGCATCTTAGGGAGAAAGTTTATCTGGTCTTTTAACCACAATAGAGTATTACAAAAACTGACAATAAATGGGTTCTCTGTATGCTGTTCGTCTTCCATCTTCCCCCTGACTTGGCTGAGAGCTGGGGGTAACAAACAATGAATCTTGCTTTTCCCAGTCCTTCCTCTATGACTTTTCTTCTGAGCTGCCATGCCCCTTTCTAATGGTTCATTTCTCTTTCCCTTTCACTTAACTTGGCTTTTATATATCTGTCCATCACTGACTCTAACTACTAGCTAGGATGGCTTGACTCTTTTTTAACTTTCAAAGGAAGCTGCCTGTTCTGAATGTGTGATGCAGGGAGTATAGGTTTTGGTAAATCCTTAAGAACAGTTGTTTATGTGCTTTCAAAGGTTGCCAAGTAATAAATAGTTGTTTGAAAGTGAAGGGTAAAGTGGTATTTCATCATCCTGTTTTCTGCTGTTCTTGTGATGGCTCAAATCATAAAACATTGCATTTCAACTTTCGTAGAGAGGTCCCACCAGCTTGGGGTTACTGAGTGGGCAGAGACACTCGCTTCCCTACTCAGTACCCAGGGCACTACTCAATCCCTGCCCAGTTGGAACTCTGCTGGTTGAACCTTTGAAACTCTAAAGCTGATTGAAGCATCTGAGCCAACAAAAGAGGCAAAGGGCTTTTGTACTTCAGCAAGAAAATGTTCCAGTTCTTTTGCACTTGACTAATGAAGGCTGGCCCTGCAGTCCTAGTGTCCTTGGAGCACAGAGGGGGGTTGTAGGGAATAAAGGCAACTTCACTCTCTAAGGTCATTCTTCTCTTCCCAGGGACTTTTATAGATGGTCTTCCAGTCCTTGAGGGGTTTGCTACTCATTCAGATCTCATAGCTTTGGATCTGGGTGAGGAAAAAAAAAAGAGAGGGAGAGCTATCTTGTATATTGCTGAACTGCATCAGGTATTCCGATGTCTGGACTCTTAGGCATGTTTTGTCTCATTTACATTAGTCCCCACCTAGCTTCACATGAGTGAAGGCCACCTGACTACCCTTTTAGAGATTTCAGTTTGCCATCCTGAATTTAATTTGTAAGTTACATTGCTAATGAATATGTAAATTATTTATTTTTGTTGTTATTGTTGGATCAAGTTAAAGCACTTAATAGTAGAGATTCAGATATTCATTTTAGTACCATCTAATGCCTCCAGTAACCTGAGTGAAGAAAGTCCACTCCTGACACAATTTTAGAAAATGTAAGATTTTTAAAAACCCAGGATACAAATTACACATTGCGATCTGTTGTGATATGTATCTGGATACGAAAATTGAAGTAAATAGAATTATAAACATCAGGCCTGAAAGGAACTTTAGAATTTGATCCCCAATTCTCAACTTTATAAATAAGCTGTTTGGGACCTAGAGTGATTATTGGACATAAGTTAGCATGTAAGATGATAACAGTATCCTACTTGTAATTGACTCGATATCTCCACATTTCAGAACCCATTAAACTAATTACAGATGGCCTCTGAGCTTACAATATAAGAATACAATGTAAAAGATGGTTCTGATACCACTTTGAAAGATCTGGCCCAAATCAGACTCCAATTTTAGATCTAGTCCTACCTAAAGTTTTCTATAATTTATTACATCTGAAGACTCAAAGGGTTATTTTTATGCAGAGAAAATTGGACTCATGTAAAAGTTATTTTCATCACTTCGTCTAATTACAAAGCTGAGCACAGAACTATGACTGTTCAAACATGTGGCAGATATGACAAAGGATGAATAGAAATGAAAGACAGTCTTGACTAGCTGCCAAAGTAAGCGAAGATGGGAGAAATGACTCCCATGATTGGAGGTGAAAATAAGAAAGCAATAATTTCTTTTTAAAATGTTTACACACTCTATTTAGTTAGGTATTTTAAGGGTTTGTGTTAACTATGATATTGATTTTTCCTTAGTAGAATGTAGTTTATTTCAGCAATAACGTGTGTTTTTATTACAACTGACTTCAAGGAAATGGTCTCTCGCTGAGAAAAAGGAAGAGACAGCCTTATAGCTGGGCCAGGGAATGTAAATTTGAGCAAATAGTCACAGAGTCATAGAATCATAGATTCCCTCCAGGTGATTTTTTTCCCCCTTCATTTGGGATAACACAAATCTTTGGTAGCACTGAGGAGATGATCATTAGCATTAAAGAGGAAATCATTAGCATTGGGTAGAGAAAATTTGGCAAAACAAACAAACAAAAACACTTGTGGCTAAAAGAAAATTTAGCATAAGAAAGGAGAGCTCATAAATCAGTCAACTATCCTGAGTTCTTTTTTTTAAATATTTTACTTATTTCTGAGAGAGAGAGACTGTGTGAGCAGGGGAGGGTCAGAGAGAGAGGAAGACACAGAATCTGAAGCAGGCTCCAGGCTTTGAGCTAGCTGTCAGTGTAAGGCCACAAGTCTAAACGTCTAAACCAAACTGACTCCATGACAGGCTTTAAGTTTCCCCTCTGAACTAGAAGGCCTGAGTTTCAGCTTTCCCAAAACTATCAGGCAGTTCCACATTGCCCAAGGCAGGAGAAACCACCCTTGCAACACCCAATCAGGAAAGGCCAGCGACCACCCTCCACATTACTAAGGGAGAGGCCTGGAGATAGAAACTATAGATAGGACCCTGTTACCTAATGTTAAAGTTAACCTGTTAGTCTCCGAACAAGACCCTAGGCTGGCTCTGTGATTGGTTGAATTTAAAGGTACTCTAAACGTTGTAATTGGATCCCACCAAAAGTAACGAATACTCTAGACAATGTGTATGGTCAAACCCGCTGTCAATGATGTTGAATTATTATGATTGGATCACTGTTCCCATGTCACAACTTCTGTAACTCCCCGGTCTCAAACCCCATAAAAACCCTACTCTGCCCTTGTTCGAGGCTCTCAGCACCGACCCATATGCTGGTGAAGTCTGGGAGCCCGAGCTTAAGCCCGTAATAAAGCCCTTTGCCTTTGCATGCGTGACTCGGTCTCCCTGGTGGTCTCTGGTCCGTGAGGATACTGCGATCTGGGTATAACAGTCAGCACAGAGCCTGATGTGGGGCTCGAACCCACGAACCGTGAGATCATGACCTGAGCCGAAGTCAGACGCTTAACCGACTGAGGCACCCAGGCGCCCCTATCCTGAGTTCTTAAAAAAGGCAAAAATCTCTATTTGGTCCAGAGAAATACTTCTTCTCAAGTGTCAATTACATCTGGGGAGATAAAATAGATTTTAGCTTATCTAGTTTCCTTCTAATATGTTGATGCTGAGAAGTAGTCTGTATGCAAGTCAGAGAAACCTGGAATTAAATACAAATCAGGTACTTTACAGCCAAGTGATATCAATCTTTCTAAACCTCAACTTCTTCATCCAATAAATAGCATGAATAATGACTATTTTTAGCATTGGCACAAGGGGTAAGTGCAAATAGATAAATATCAATAAATAGTAGTTTTTAACTTCTGATGAACAGATTATGGTCTGAGACTCAGCATTGTCAGGATATTTCCATTGTCTTTGGAAGTGACTGAAAGAGAAGTTATCTTCTCATTTATTTAGTTATTCTTGCTGCCCCGGGACCAAACAACTTGAAAAAAAAACCAGTATCTTGGGTTCGCACTAGTCCAAGATATATTTCTTCCCAGAAAATTGAAGAGGTCAGGAATAGGTTGGAGCAAGTAATTTTCAGACTTCCATGAGGTTGGACCTTATTGTGCTTGGAGTCCAGCAAATTCTCATCATTTCAGATGCAGGTGTATATAAATATGTTATTATGCTAATTAATATAAATGCCCATATGTGTGGTGGGGAGGAGCTTAAAGCTGCCACTCCATGATCACAGACATTATTTTATTTTAAATTCATCCACTATGTGCTCAGCAGTTTCAGGTGCTTTATATATGCCATTCTTTGTTTAATTCTCACCATTGTCCTATGTTTGAAAAGATACTATCCTCATTTTGCATTTGAGATAACTAGCTAGAGATGTTAATCTGGATTCACGAGCAATGTCTACATTATAAAGTAGAGGTAAGGAGTCTAGTTGGTACTCTTGCAAAAACCTAGTTGAGAGGAATTTTTGGTCTGTGGGAATGGAGAGAAGTAAATCTCTTGGAAAGATTCTACAATACTTTTATTCTTGCCTCAAATGGCATATTACAAAAATCAATTACTTCAGTTAAACAGCGACTAAATATGAAAAATATGACTCTTCTAATCTTATCTTATACTTTTCCTTTAATAAAAGTGCTTTATAAATAAATCAAATACACTTGAATTCAGAGGTAGTATTAAACCCCTATCTAGGTCTCTATTTTAAAGGTCTTTAGATAGTGAGATTGAGAAATCTTCCTTGGGAAGTGTTCAGTAATCCTCACTTCCAGGACCTACTTTTGGAGAGCTGACCAATAAAATTGAGCCTCTGATTAGTAAGCATTATGTTGGCCCTTACAGATTACTATTATTTCAATAACTTAGCTTTATTGTGAAACTATCAAATGAAAATAGCCACATATTCTTGTTTTATTTAGTTGTTTCTTTTCTACTGCATCTACTTTCCTTATAATGAACCACATGTACTACACACAGCTATAAAAAAAATCTTTAAAAATATTTTTATGAACTTTGTTTTGAATAAATGCACAACTTGTCTGTAACCAGAGTGAGCAGTTACATGTTGACAACTAAAAACATTTCTTCCACTAACGTGTTGCTAAAGTCTTGAATTTTACCATCAGAGAGGCTTCCAGCATCAAAATGCTAATTACTTCAGAGTAGGGTTTCTCAGACTTGACAGTCCAATTGACATTTTGGACCAGATAATTCTTTGTTGTGGGGAATTGCTCTGTGCATTGTAGGAATGGTTAGAAGCATCTCTGGCCTTTACTTACTACAGACAAGTGGCAACAACCCCATCTTTCCAAATCATGATCATCAAAAATGTCTACATATTACCAAGTGACCCCTGAGTAAACAAAATTGCCTCCAACTGAGAACCAGAGACAAGACTATGTTATTCTAGTTTTAGTCAAAATGTGATCTTATTTGTTTTTCCATATGGACAAAAATCTGTATAAACAAGCCTTAATAGACAAGTTTGTGATTATCATTTTTAGAAAAAATTTATCTTTGTTAAAAAGCAATATATGCTTATTGTAAGTAAAAACAGAAAAAAATAGGTAAAACTATCAGACAATATTTAAATACTTAAAAAATTTTTTAATGTGTATTTATTTTTGAGAGAGGGAGACACAGAATCCAGAGCAGGCTCCAGGCTCTGGGCTGACAGCACAAAGCTCATTGCAGGGCTTGAACTCAAGAACTGCTAGATCATGACCTGAACCAAAGTCAGATACTTAACCCACTGAGCCACCCATGTGCCCTTCAAACACTCTTATTCCCATTTTCCAGAGACAACCAGCATTGTTATATATTAATCTCGATCAAAATCTTCAAAATGAGATTATACTGTAATTATTGCTTAGTAACTTGATTATATTTAACTTAATAATATATGACAAATAATAATCTACCTGCGGCATAATTTTAAACAGAATAGCATTCCACTGTATGTCTTTACCATTGGTGAGTCATTGATTCATTTAGTAAATAGAGTGAATCTCTATATGTCAGGCACTGTGCTAGTTCCAGAGAGAAAACTGTGAAGAAGGTAGATGGGTAAGAAACTGCACTTATAAAGTTGGAGAGAATAACAAAGCAAATATGTAATGTAAGACAGAACAGGCAATGGCCTAATACCCTTTAGGTATGTCTCCTTTAGGGAGACAGGCTTTGGCAGTCAGGTGTGAGGGGTAGATCAAGATAGATGATCTTCTACTTTTCTTTCTTTCTTTTTTTTAATGTTTTATCTATTTCTGAGAGAGAGATACAGCATGCGCAGGGGAGGGTCAGAGAGAGAGGGAGATACAGAATCTGAAACAGGCTCCAGGCTCTGAGCTAGCTGTCAGCACAGAGCCCAATGTGGGGCTCGAACCCATGAACCGTGAGATCATGACCTGAGCCAAAGTCAGACGCTTAACCGACTGAGCCACCCAGGCACCCCTGATCTTCTACTTTTCAGTGAAGAGTAGCCAGTGCTGAAGACAAGCTGTTGTCCTGCTGATCTATGCTTCCCTCCATTTATTTATCATTATACTGCTTAATAAATGATTTAAGCATTTAGATTTTTATATAAACAAACATTCCTCAATCATCCCTACTCCTGATTTGGCATCATTTCTACTATTCTTTCTCCCTCTCAATTTCCCAAATTGTGCAAGCAAATATTTGACATCTTATAGCTGTATTCTTAGTAGGCCTGGATATATGCAGTGGGCCAACCCTCTGACTCTAATGAAAGCACTCAATAGGTAGAAATTATGATTTTAAAAAAGTAGCTGAACTCAAATCAATACAGCATTCTAAACTAAAGTCTTCTTGTTTTATGTAGTTCTTCTAAGTATAATAGCAGACCTATCTCCTCTTGATTAGTATCACTATGCCTGCCAGGGTGGTAATTACCCTTCTTGCAAGCTGGTCCTTTGACAGGAGTCTTGGAAGAAGGAGTTGAATGGAACTTTTGCCACCACCCCCCATCCTATAAACTTGCAGAACTCACAGTTGTGGAAATGGTAAGCAAAACTTCCCTGACTGGGTTGTTAGGAGTGATTGGAAACAGATAATCAGAGCTATTTGAATTTCCACGTTTTGGACCCATGTTTTCTACCAATTGAAAACATAGCACTGTATAATAGTGATTGATTTGGAGTGTATATTAGATTATTTGAGATGGTATCATCTTTGTTGTGTATTATTTCCAAGCTGGCACCTTAACAGATAGTTCTGTCACTCTTTCAGGCCAACAGCTCCAGAGTGGTACAGTATGAGACAGGACTGGTGATCCCACTGTTTTGTGCCCATTGCTGTACCTCTTTTGCTTTAAAATAAGTCCCTTGGGGGGCGCCTGGGTGGCTTAGTCGGTTAAGCGTCCGACTTTCGCTTGGGTCATGATCTCGCAGTTCGTGGGTTCGAGCCCCGCGTCAGGCTCTGTGCTGACTGCCAGCTCAGAGCCTGGAGCCTGTTTCGGTCTGTGACTCCCTCTCTCTCTGACCCTCCCCTGCTCATGCTGTCTCTCTCTCTCTCTCTCTCAGAAATAAATAAAACATTAAAAAAATAAATAAATAAAATAAAATAAAATAAAATAAGTCCCTTGGTCTGTGCAGTATCATATGATCAATGGATCAGTCTCTAAGCCTATAGATAATGGTGCTTGCTGAAGATCTAAAGATAGGCAAGAAGGGTGCTTGGGTGGCTCAGTCAGTTAACCATCTGACTCCTGGTTTCGGCTCAGGTCACAATCTCATGGTTTTGTGAATTTGAGCCCTGTGTCAGGCTCTGCACTGGCAGCATGGAGCTTCTTGGGATTCTCTCTCTCCCTCTTGCTCTCTGCTCCTCCCCCAATCACACTGTCTCTATCTCTCTCAAATAAATCAACTTAAAAGAAAATAAAGATAAGTAAGAAAAGACAGACTCATACCAAAAATAAAAGTGGATTCTCATCAAAATGAAACTCATTTTGATTATTCAGCATTGTACTGGAGATCCTAGCCAATGCAATATGCAATGTGGCAAGAAAAAGAAATAAAGGCATTGATTATGATGTTAACTATGGTTTCATCATATATGGTCTTTATTAAATATGTTAGGCTACAATCCCTCTAAACCCATTTTGTTGAGAGTTCTTATCATGAATGAACTTTGTCATATGCTTTTACTACCATCATATGATTTTTATCCTTTGTTTTGTTCATGTGATGTTTCATGTTGATTAATTTGTGACTATTGAACCATCCTTGCATCGGAATAAATCCCATTTGAATGTGGTGAATGATCCTTTTAATGAGTTGTTGACTGCAGTTTGCTAATATTTTGTTGAGGATTTTTGCATCTGTATTCATCAGGGATATTGGCATGGAGTCACCTTTTTTGTAGTGTCTTTGGTTTTGGTATCAGGGTAAAATTGGCCTTGTAAAATACATTGGAAACTTTTCATTATCTTCTATTTTTTAGAATAGAATGAGGAGACTAGGTATTAGTTCTTTAAACATTTGGTAGAATTCATTTGTGAATCCTTCTGATTTTTAATTTTTGTTGGGAGTTTTTTGATTACTAATTCAGTTTTGTTACCAGTAATTGGTCTGCTCAGATTTTCTATTTCTTCCAGATTCAGTTTTGTAACACTGTATATTTCTAGGAATTTATGCATTTCTTATAGGTTGTCCAATTTATTGGGATAGAATTTTATAGTATTGTTTTATAATCCTTGGTATTTTTGTGGTGTAAGCATTCAAATTGGGATGGAAGAAATAAAACTATTTCATATGACATGCTTATCTATGTAGAAAATCCTAAAGAATCTACAAAAATCCTATGGGAACCAAAATGCAGCTTATAAAGGCCATGAAATGTATGTATGATCTCTCAGCTAATGGCACCTATATAGCAATGGTATCAAAATATATTTATAAATTAAATATGAGCAAAATATAATAAAATTAACAAAGTAACACCATCATTATAATGTGACAGTTTACTTTTCCTTTATTTTAACATGAATATCAGAGCCACTATAGCATCCTACATTGTTTTGGGGTGAGCATGTCTATTACTACCTTGTTCTATGTGATAACTCAAATTCTTCTACTCTTTCTATTTCTACTATTTATATAGTCTTCTGAAATCAATTTGCGTTTTAATTGGCTTCAATGCTTCATTTGTTTTTTTTATTTTTTTTAAATTAAAAAAAGTCTTTTTAATGTTTTTTATTTATTTCTGAGAGAGAGAGACAGCATGAGCAAGGGAAGGTCATAGAGAGCGGGATACATAGAATCTGAAACTGGCTCCAGGCTCTGAGCTAGCTGTCAGCACAGAGCCTGACATGGGGCTTGAACCCATGAACTGTGAGATCATGACCTGAGCTGAAGTCGGACACTTAACTGGCTGAGCCACCCAGGCGCCCCTTCATTTATTTGCTACCTCTTGATAAGTAAGCACAGATAAAAGTGATACACCTTGTACTCCACACAATCATAATCACATCTACAAATGTACTCCATTATATGTTACCACCAAATGATCCAGAATATGATTATATTATAATAACTAATTTTTTTAACTTGCATAAAAATGGACCAAAATCACATAAGGGCCTTCTGTAATAATATATTTATGGGTCACACAGAGGTTTATGGATCCCAGTTTTGAGAAACACTGATAAATACCATTCATTTGGCAATACACCCTATAAAGTCAGGCAATACCTCTTGTATTATGTCATATACATTAGGGCTAAGAACTTTTCAAGCTTTTATGGAACAGGGAGTATGCTCAGTGAGGATTTATTGCTTATTTCCTAACACATATTGAGTTCTAATCTGATATTTATGGATTAAATTACACCCAAACTCCTCTTCAATGGACAGAATGCCTTTGATCCATATGAAATTCTAAGCTTCATATCTTCATCTCTGCCATCCTGTTTAAGGAGAGGCTCAAACTAATATTCCCTGACTAGTTAACATTAAATACTTTTATGTACAACATGAAATATGAGGTTTATCTCATTTGATCCTATCACAGCCCTATGAAGAGGGTTATGTTTTTATCCCCACACACAGTGCTTAGGAAAGCACTAAAGCCCTGAGGCTTAGAGAGTACCAACAATTTGCCTAATATCACCTGGCCACTAGGCAGCAGAGCTGAACTCAGGTAAACCAACTTTAACTAAACCAGGGTCTAAACCAGAGTCTAGACTCCCATGATCTAATGCTCAGTGTATCCTGGAAGCTTCATGGATATCTTTGATGACATTTGTCTCCTGAGTTCTACAGTTTTCCCTACAGTTGCTTAAATTGCTTGGAATGCCTGTTTCATAAACATAAGTGAGGAAATCTCATCTTTGGACCATGAAGATCCACAATGAAGTAATCTCCTTTCTCAATGGGGGTTTAGTAGGTTCATTTGTAGTCTGGAGTTTTGTGCTTCTTTTTTTCCTACTTAATGATTTTATTTGGGTAGCTGTGGCATGCTACTAATGTGTTAGGAGCACTAATATATTTATGTGAGGAGATAGACTTTATGGTAAAGAAAGATAATTCTGATTTTCTTTGATAATCAAAACTTACCACTACCCCTTAAAACACCCAAGGAGAGGAACTGCTTCTCCTCCATTCTCTTCATTAACCCAGATGGATCTGAAGGAGATTTATAAGCCATCTGGATTTAATTAGATAGTGTGCTGTGTGGATCTGCTTGTGGCAGTACTACTGAGGAGAATTAGTTTTAATGGAGAGAATCTTAGATTTGGAGTCAGGTATTCTGGTTTCTCTCTTCTCACTAATCTCTCACTCTGGGTTTTTTTTTTTTTTGTATCAAAGGAAAAAATACGTTATCTGTTACTTCACTGGGTTTTACCATTACTTTAGAGATCAGATAATAACTTAAAATGTCTCAAAAAGCCCAACCACTGCAGAATGCAAAAGATTCTTTTGTTGTTATTATAGTACAGCAGAATTTAAGCCATGTATTTTTTAATGTTTTTTATTTATTTCTGAGAGAGAGAGACAGCACGAGCAGGGGAGGGTCAAAAAGAGAGGGAGACACAGAATCTGAAACAGGCTCCAGGCTCTGAGCTAGCTGTCAGCACAGAGCTCCATGTGGGGCTTGAATCCACGAACCATGAGATCCTGACGTGATCCGAAGTCAGATGCTTAACTGACTGAGCTATCCAGGTGCCCCAAGCCATGTTTTGTTTTTTTTTTAACTTTTTGATTATATGATTATTAATTCTCTTTCTCATTTGTGATGACTTAGATGGGATCAATGATGGGGAGCATGGCATTTGAAGCTCTAATTTTGGAGTTTAGTATCTGTATGACCTCCCTCGGCCAAAAACTTCCCTTCCCCTTTCTATTTTCCTCAGGTTGCAGAAGTTGAAATATTCAGGCATGTTTGCCAGAAGTCAAAGAGTTATTATTAATTCCACATTGGGCTAAAGATTCCAAAACAGTTCAAGTAAGAGAAAAATAATCTTCATGGAGCTTGTAATTAGCCAGCTGTGGCTGGGGGAGCCAGCTTCTATTAGGGGAAACTTCAGCTGGATTAAATAATAACAGTGTGCAGTTCCCTGATTTTGGCCCAAGTTTGAAAATGTAGTGACTCTACACAGAGTTTGCTCTTATAAAAATATTCGTGGCCATCCTCATCATGGCCAAATATTTGGAAACTTGGGACATGGAATGTGTTCTTGAAATTACGTCAACTGTTCATTAGGCAGCTCATAGTAGGAGGGGTAAAAAGATTCTGTTATTTCCATTGATGTAGACTCTCAGCACTAGTCTTGCTCCTTTGGGAAGATAAATGAAGATAAATAGACAAGAAATGAAAAAGAAGTCATCAAAAAAACCAGCATATGAGCACTGAACCTAGAAGTATTAAGGAATTTTTCTCCCGAACCCACTGTTCCAGGAGATGTAGACTGATTTAGTAGCTGGAAAACAGATTTTCATTAGTTGTCTATTCTAGCATCAAACTTTAATTTTGAATTTTCTAATTTCAAGTATTATTACAAAGATGTTATATGGTCACTGTAGAAAAATCTTATATCTGCTGATAAACAAAAATGAAAAAAAGCAATCAACTTGGACAACCCATGGGATTAATCATCATTCTTGATGAACTTACTTCACTGGATCAGTGAAGATTCAATCAGAGAAGGGTCATGATAGTTGTTCAAAAGGGTCCAGCTGAATACAGAATGGTAAGAGCTAACCCTCACTGAGAGCTTACTAAATGCCAAACACTGTTCTAACCACGGTGCAAATGTGGATGTCCTCCCTACAAACCCAGATAAGTATTATTATTCCCATTATAGAGATAGCAAATGTAAACCACAGAGGGGTTTAGTGATTCACCAGGGTCACACAACTAGTAAGACAGAACCTAAATTTACACACAGCAGACTGACTCCAGAGCTCACACCCTAAACCATGAGTTAGCAAATTATAGCCTGAATGCCAAATGTGGCCCTCCACTTGTTTTTGTAAATAAACTTATTTACACACACACACACACACACACACACGCACACACGCCATTCATTATTTTATTTTATTTTATTTTTTAATGTTTATTTATTTGAGAGAGAGAGAGAGAGAGAATGAGCATGAGAGGGACAGAAAGAGAAGGAATGTGATAATCCCAAGCAGGCTCTGTGCTGTCAGCACAGATCCTGACATGGCTGAAATCAAGGGTCAGGAGGCCAAACTAACTGAGCCACCCAAGTGCCCCACATCAATCATAATTTTAAAACCCAGGGATAACCTTGTTGATTATTGGTAGGTATATCCATGCTTTTCCAGTTTTTTCTTCCCTCTCTCCTTCCTTCCTTCCTTCCTTCCTTCCTTCCTTCCTTCCTTCCTTCCTTCCTTCCTTCCTTTCCTTCTTTCCTTCTTTCTTTCCTTTTTTTTTTTTTGGGAAAGGAAAGAAACGATAATGGCTAAGAGTAGTGCATTTGTTAAAGTTACTTAATATTTATATTGATTCCAGAAAACTATCACTCAAAGGATTTGTAAGAAGGAAGTGTTCTACATTCAAGGAGAACAGAATATTAGTTCATTAAACATTTTTTTGAAAAATTTTCAATGTTGTATTTAATTCTGAGAGAGAGAGAGACAGCGTGAGCAGGGGAGGGTCAGAGAGAGAGGGAGACACAGAATCTGAAACAGGCTCCAGGCTCTGAGCTAGCTGTCAGCACAGAGCCCGACGCGTGGCTCAAACCCACAGAACCGTGAGATCATGACCTGAGCCAAAGTCATACGCTTAACCGACTGAGCCACCCAGGTGCCCCTAAACTTTCTGTATCTATCTAATTAGATAAGGCTACACCCTCAGATAGATTTTGATAATGTTGTCTGACTGTATTGTCATAGTTCAAGACTCAATTAAAATACTGCTTTATGCCTTGACCCTAAGTAAAACTCTGAAAATACTAACTTTGAGATTCTGGTTTGGAAGCTAAGAACTGTGTGATGTAAACATATTTTTGAAATGTAAATACCAGTTATTATTGAAGAGAAAACAAAACAAAAACAAAATTCTAAAGGCTGGAAATTAGTTAAAATCAAAATGTGTTTATTAAGCACTGCTTCCAGAACCATAAAGTAGATATTAGAAAGATAATATCTCTGTTTTTAAAAAGTGTACAACCTTGCTGTAAGAAAGGAATGTTTATTTTCTTCATGAACAGGGCTACTTGTTAGTATATATGTTAGTATATGTGTTTAAAGCACCATTCTTCCAGGTTATTCCATTCTTTGGGGACTATGAGTCTTTTGTTGTTTTTGAACTATTTTACAACACTGTAAGTTGTAGGTTACTGATAGCAGTACAAAAGAATTCTTGTCTATAGATATGCAAATAAATTCTGTCTAGTGGAAGTTCAAAGACTTCTTTCCTCCACAATGGAAGCAGCCAGTTTTTGTGTCCATCTGCAAATTCATTTCAACATTGCTCATCTATAATCATATCTGTTTTTTGGACACTCTTTTGAACTGGTTATATCATTTTACCAGTTCTCTCATTTATTTAATTAAATAAAATCTTTGACATATGTTCACTTTGTATTTGTTAAAAAACTATCCTTTAACATGAGCTTAAGCTCTAGTGATAGTTATAGATACCAATCCTATTTTGTCTGTTTACCAGCTTTGTAACATTAGGCAAAAGCTTAAGCTCTCTTTCAAAAATATCAACTTTAATGAATTGTGGTATTATGTGATATGTTACTTCTATTCTGAAACTTAGATGCACTCATTTTTTAAAAGGATTAAAAGAACCAGTGTATGAAGTGACTACTCTGTGACAACAATAAAGTAGACCTATTCAGTCAACATTTAGGAAGTATAATGAATATGACTTTTTTATTTCTCTAAAGTTGCTGCCTTAAGTCTTTTGACTCAACTACCTAAATAAGTCAAAGTATTTTCTAAAACCATATAAATGAAACAGAATCATGCTTTAAATTCCAGTTAGCCATATTTAATATGCAAAGGTTAATCAGTGAATAATCTTTGCAATCATGTTTCACAAGAAGATCCTATAATAGTCAATTCCATGCAATTCCTCTCTAAATAAGTTGTCCTTAAGTTCTTCCTCTAGGATGCAATTTTCATCTAGTGCACATTAACTGAGTTCCTTTTTGGTGGATTAAGAACATAGGCTTTCCTCAAAAGATTAGTGATCCTTAGCCTTGACTCTAACTAAAGTTACAAATATAATTATTAATTCTTTCTACTATTATACTTTGCCTTTTATGTCCAGAAATATTGAAACAAGCCCCCCTTATTTTTCAAAATGTAATAGATTATTAAATACTTTTTAAGTGATAAAAAGCCAATTGATGAAATTGAACATATCACTATGTGGTATTATATGCCACTATGTGGTAAATAGCTATTAATTCCAATTTGAGATCCCTTTCAAAATCCTTCAGAGATTATGAAGATCTCTGGATTTTAGAAGATTTATTACCAATCTTCTTAACTTCTGGAACAAAATAATTTCACCTGTCCCACTTCAACATTCTCCACTCATCTGGTCCATTCTACACTTATATACATATAAGCAGTATTTTCTAAATGAGAGACATGAGATTCTCAGTAAACTCTGTGTAAAAGTAACTTTGGAACACTATATCCAATATTCCTCTTGGAGCTACATGAAACATTAGATTATTGAAGATTTTGAGGTGGTCTATAGCGAAAAAATCTATTTAACTTTGTTATATCCAGTTTTTCCCAAATCCCAGACCTCATATCACACCGGTACTCCTCTTTGCTATCTTCCTCTGCCTATATTTGCCTTCCTTCCTTCATTCCCATATATGTTCTACCACAGAGTCTATATAAATGCTTTTTTCTTGTACACACACACTGGATTTCAGCTCTAATTTACAGTAGATTCCCAGTCTCCAGTCAATAGTGCATCAAGGATCAGTATTTTCTTAAAGTCCCTCAGGTGATTTGTGTTCAGGCAGCATTCAGAACCACTGTCCACGGCTCTAAGCTCCATGGAAGCAGAGCTAGCCATTTGTACACCATTACTATTTACATAGTAAATAATAAAGGAAAAACCTGATAAATGAATGAGTAAATAAATGAATTAACGTACTTGTCAAATAAGGAATGAGTGAATGAATGCATTTGTCAAAAGGATAAATACATAAGAAAAGCAAAAAGTGCTCCTTGGAAACACTTCTTTAGAGAAACATTTGCTGAGCAACCATATTGCTTGATACACATTTGTAGGTAGAGAGAGGTAGTTCAATTTGGGCATTTCATGAAGACCTCAACCCTTTAGAGCTTCTTACTGTTGTGCAGTTCTAATTAAACTGCTCAGATTTCAACTCAAAGTCCAGGGCAGGTCATGATCCTGGTCAGACTCTGGGGCTGAGATTTACACTCAGAGAAAAACTCAGATTTTTCTACAGCCAATTCTTCAAGGGCTTCTGAACCACACAGAAATTCATATGATGAACTCCCCATGTCCAGACTTATTTGCATTCAAAATTCTTCCTGGGCCAGCGGAAATCACACTACCACCATGACTGTTTTCTTCGCTCGTTACATCTCACCCTACTCACTAGGTTCTTTGAACAACTATTGCCCTTATGTGTTCTTCATTACAAAGCAGTGGCTCTGTGGTGAGACTTGAGTCAGATTGGTTTACAATTCTTTCTTTACCATATTCTAGCTGTTTAACGCTGTGCAAGTTATTCAGCCTTTTCATGTCTTGGTTTCTGTATCTTTAAAAATAGGATAATAAAAAATGTTCCTGTTCATAGAGTTGTGAGGTTTAAATGAGATTATAAATGTAAAGCATTTGGCACTATTCTTGGCAGATGGTCAGAATGAAATCATTAGTAGCCATTACTATTTCTGTCTTTTCATAGTTGTATTTTTATCTTGTTTGTTAGGTTTCCTAGGTTTATATTGTAATGTGCCTTCTTATATTGTAAAGTCATTAAAAGCAATGTCTTGATATTTTATGTTGTATACAGTTGATTTTCAAATTATAATTATTGGTTATTACAGATGACTTCTTGTCAGGGAACATATTGATCTAGTATTCTCTTCTAACTCTCACATCACTAGTATGTCAAGAGCTACCTTCATCTTTTACAATTGGACTCAAGGCAGGGACTTCCTGTTTGCCTCTATGATCCTATTCCAAGAGGAATGTCTCCCACCAAAAACATACCTGTAAACAAGACCTGGGTTTAAGTATACAAGATAGGTGTTATCCCCTCAGATATGCACTACTTGAAACACCTGAGATAGTTGAGATATATTAGTGTCTTGAGAGGTCAATGAAGTGTCAGAGAAGTTGTTTTTTAAAGGTTATTTATTTATTTTATTATTTATTTTAAGAGAGAGAGAGAAGATGAGAGAATGAGTGGAGGAGGGGCATGGGGTTGGGGAGAGAATCTCACAGCACAGAGCCTGACACAGGGCTTGATCCCACAAACCATGAGATCATGATCTGAGCCAAGATCTCACAAATGGTGACATTATGACCTGACTGAAGTAGGGCGCTTTGCTAACTGAGCCACCCCGGTGCCCTGAGGTGTTGGAGAACTTTTAAGATATCAGATAATAAGTACTGGTAAGGAGCTATTCAACTTCTGTATCTTCTAAGTCAATATAAAAACACCCAGATTCTCTCCTCTCACCATTCACCATGTTTCTTCTTCCACCCAATTTTACAGAAAAACTTCTCTTAAAAGAAGGCATGCAGCAATGGTAGGCTAGAATCACCTGTGGGACATTTGGGGTGGGGGAAGCCCAGATTTTATCCAAGGCCAGTTAAATTTGAATTTTCAGAATTGGGGTTGGGCATTAGTATTTTACAAAATGTTCCCAGGTGAATGTCATATGCAGGTAGGTTTGGCAAGGAGATGCTCCTCTGAATAGGATCAACAGGCAGTGAACAAATTGTCAGAGCACAACATTGTGTAGAAGGTGAAAAAAACAACCAAAACTTGTCTCTGTCCTAATGGAGCTTTTAGCTATTTGTGGGAGAAAATTTCTACCCAGAAAATGATAAAGAGCCAAAGGCTACAAGTGGTGGTTGTATGAGGGAGTCAGAAACTAAATGCTGAAAAAAATGAAGTGCCTGGGTGGCTCAGTCCGTTGAGCCTTGTCTCTGGATTTCTGGATTTCAGCTCAGGTTATAATCCCAGGGTCCTGGGATGGAGCCCTGTGTAGGGCTTCACACAGAGAGTGGAACCTGCTTAAGATTCTCTCTCTCTTCTGATGGGCATGGAGGAGGGCACTTGTGGGGATGAGCACTGGGTGTTATATGTAAACCAACTTGACAATAAACTATTTTTAAAAATCGTTAAAAATTAAAAAAAAATAAATGTAAAAAAAAGATTCTCTCTCTCCATCTACCCCTCTCCCCATCTCATGTGCTCTCTTTCTCTCTCTCTCTCTAAAACTGAAAAACAAAAGAAGAAGAAACTAAAAGCAGAAGTAAAATTTAGAGGTGAGAAGTAAATGAAAGTAGGAATGGCCAAAGTTTTCATGGCAGAGGAGGGAGGTGACTGAAGATTTAGAGGAATATGAAATTAAGAAAGGCCATCCTTTATTTTTTCACATCAACTTTGGGACATGTTTTCAGGAGTGTAAGGGGCTACTTGAAACACTCCTATGTTTGCAGCCTAAATTTTCAAGACACCACAAAACCTTTGTAAATACAATTTATTATTTCTGTAGTTTCAATTCTCAGAACAGCTTTTAAAGAGAATGCTATTGTTATTTTCAGCTAAGAAACTGACACCTCATAAAGGTAAGTGGCAACTTTAAGGAAGTGTAGTACATCTGCAGGCACATATTAGACTTGAGGGAACAAGTAGGTAATCTCTGAGGAGCTCATATTCAAGCCACTTGTCTATGTTTTTCAGAAAACTCAGTGCTCCTTTTGCCTTTTTGGTCTCTTTTCTAGGTCACACAGGAAGGACAAACTTCCTCATAAGTAGTTGGTCAAACCTCTAGTGGCCTGATCCTTGTCTGGTGGCTTCAAGCCTCCTTCTTTGCATGTGGTATTCACATTAATCCTTGACTACTTCTGTGTTCCTCTCTGTGAGAACTAGTAATCTCATTTTCATCATTTCAACATAGTTTCTTTGCTATTAGACCTGAGGTTTATACAGGGGGAAATAAAGCAATGAAATTAATGCACATTTTGTCTCCTTTCAAGAGTATCTTTTTTACACATGGAGTTTGAGGTATCTAGATTTTCATTTCTGAGAATCACACCTTTGTAACACTTTAGTCAAAAGAAACTCATTAACTTTCCCTAATAGAAAAGCTAGAGGCATCACATGCTTATTTGAAGCTGAAGTTTTATTCTAGCAGAGAACACTGCATACTGTATACTAGTTGGCTTAAGATCCTCTTTTTGGGGATCTGACTGAACATTGACCCCAATTATTGGCATTATTTTTGTCCTTTTGTGGTGCTGTTTCAGAACAAAAACTAATAACCCGACCCTACAGAGAAGCTGTATAAGCTGCCCAAATGATTCTATAGTTCATTTCTCCTTTTCTCGTGGTCAGTGAATTGAATTTTCTTTGTTGTTTCCACATGGTACTCAGTTACAGTGAACTTCCAGAATCAGCTATCTGAGAAAGTATAGAGCTTCAGGGAAAAATAAAAATTTTTAAGTTCTCCATTGATAATATCCCAGCCTTTAACTTTCTCACATGGAAAGCTTGTCAGTATTTTTAGGTTGCTCTATCAGGTAGTTTTGATTTTGTCTTTTGAGAGAACATACAAGTTACTACTATTAAGAGTAATGTATGGGACGCCTGGGTGGCTGTCAGCTGAGCGTCTGACTTCAGCTCAGGTGGTGATCTCACAGTCAGTAGGTTTGGCTCCACATCAGGCTCTTTGCTGACAGCTTGCTCAGAGCCTAAAGCCTGCTTCAGATTCTGTGTCTTCTTATCTCTCTGCTCCTCCCCCATTTGTGGTCTGTCTCTCTCTGTCTCTCAATAATACATAAATGTAAAAAAATTTTTAAAAAGAGTAATGTGTAAATTCATCATTTACATATAACACCCAGTGCTCATCATAACAAGTGCCCTCCTTAATACCCATCATCCATTTAGCCATATCCACCCATATTCCCCTCCATCAAGGGTGGAGGGTTGCCTCAGTTTGTTCCCTACTGTTAGGAGTCCCTTATGGTTTGCTTCCCACTCTCTCTCTTTTTTTTTCTCCTTCCCGTGTGTTCATCTGTTTTGTTTCTTAAATTCCACATATGAGTGAAATCATATGGTATTTATCTTTCTCTGACTGAATTATTTTGCTTAGCATAATACACTCTAGATCCATCCACATCATTGCAATTGATAAGATTTCATTCTTTTTGGGCTGAATAATATTGCATTGTATGTATACACCATATCTTTATCCACTCATCAGTTGAAGCAAGGGAAACAAAAGCAAAAATAAACTATTGGGACTTCATCAAGATAAAAACTTCTGCAAAGGAAACAATCAACAAAACTAAAAGTCAGCCTATGAAATGGGAGAAGATATTTGGAAATTATATGTCTGATAAAGGGTGAGTATCCAAAATCTGTAAAGAACATATCAATCTCAACACCCAAAAATCAAATAGCCCAGTTAAGAAATAGAGTTGATCTTAAAATATGACCATTAAAAATGAGTTAGCTCTTCCACCAAAAGAAAAAAAGTAAGGGAAAAAAAGAAGCCATTTGTTATAGGATCCAACAGAGAGGAATGGCAAAAGAAAAGGGCTGTGCAGTTTCCCCTCTAGGGAACCAGTTCAAACTGAAATAGAAGGCCCAAACTGATGCCAGGAGAAAAGTCTCTATAAAAAACAATGGAAATGAGACATTATATGACAGGTTATATTTGTGAGCAATTGTGAAATGTTGGCTGCCAGAGGATGTAGAAAGATTTAAGTGTAAATTACAGAGAAAACCAAGAGAATTCTTTAAAAAGATGCAATGAATAACTCTAGGAAAAATAAAAATCGTGTTCAGGGAAGGAAGTCAAATTACATGCATGACTTGGCCCAGTAGTGAATTATATTTACATAGTGAAATACAGTTAATCTTTAAAACATGGAAGTAAATACCAGAAGAAACAGATATTTGTAAATAGTTGCCTTTGGAGAGCAAGGTTAATATTGTTGGTCATGGTGGAGCAGTTGTCTTTTTTAGTATAAGCTACATAACACAATTTGACTTTTAAAACTTTGTACCTATATGGTTTTCATGAAAAATTAAATATTTAAAAATGTAATTTACATTTCTAACTCTCTCTAGCCAAAGTACAAGCTTGGCATCCTTCCCCCAGTGTTTTGAGGAGTAATTCTAAAGAGGGGTTAGCTTTGTAAGATATTATGGATTAGAAAGATTTAGGTGGGTTTGGTAGACTGGAAGAAGAGCCTTAGGACTGAAGTTCTGTCTAGAAGGGCTTTGGTCAAATGTTGTTAATAACTTTTGTTGGCCTTAATCCAGTCCAGATAAATAAGGAAAAAGAGTTTTATAAACTTCAGAGGAAACATTGGGATGCTTAGCTTCTGGTTAACCATTATTGGCTATTGGGCCAAATGCAATTCTCACGGTCTTCTGGGTTGCCTGGATGTACATAGGGCCTATGCTTAAATCCTGGATGTTTCAGAGCATCCTGCTGGATCTAAAGTGTTTGGATGAATGCAAATACAAGAGGTTGAGGAACCAGAATACATGTTGAAAAAATGGATAAGGATTTACTTTGAATTCTTGCCTATAAGTAGAAATGCTTAATACTTTCCTTTTATTTTTAAAGTAGTTTTTATGAGATTGAAAAACAGCACCCAACGCAGGTGGGTAAGTTTGGGTTAATGATTACGCTTTTTTTTTTACTTGAATAAGTTTCAAAATCTTGTATCAGCTGGCTTTTATAGCATGACTAATTATATGCATGCGTCAATATTCTGTCATGCCTTAGTCATTCAAACGCATCAAAAATATTTCTGAGATTGGCAACTGGTCATTTGAGTTAAGGTATGTGAGTTTTTATGATCTTGAATATTGGAGTTGTTTACACACAGGTTAAGAATTAAGGGAGAGACACACTGTAGTTTAGGCTCAGATTAAGAAAGAAAATGGTATGTGGTTGGGGAAAGAAACTAACATTATTTAAGCATCTACTATGTACCAAGAAATGTACATACATTATTTCATTAAGCCTCACAAAAACCTGCATTATTCTTATTTTACAGTTGAGATACATAGTGACAATGTTACTTCCCCAAGGACTTCTGTCTAGTGAGTTGGGGAACTGAACTTTTAAACAAAGTTTTACTGGCAACAGGAAAAGAGAGGTTGAGCAATTTTTATCAATACAAATTTGCTTGCAGCAAAATCACTTGTAAAACTTTTTAAAAAGTGCAAATTGTGGTGCCTCCACTCCTGACCTACTAAATCAGAATTTCTAGAAGTGCCAGAGAATACCTATGACTTTTATGTACCCCAAGATCTGAGAATCACTGTATGCCATAATTGTAATTATGCTCCAATTGTTTTGTAGGATACTATGTGTTATCCTACAATTAAATTCCTTTGAAGATTGGCCTTATTTTATCACCTACTATTTCTCAATCCCTATGGATATGTATGGTCAGAATTTCTGAAAACTTTATATGCAGAAAATGTCAGAAGATTAAATTTTATTTATTTTTTAATTATATTAAAAATGTTTTTAATGTTTACTTATTTTTGAGAGAGAGACAGAGAGAGAGAAAGACAGAGCATTAGCCAGGGGTGGGGGTGGGGTGACAGAGAGGGACAGGGACACAGAATCCGAAGCAGGCTCCAGGCTCTGAGCTGTCAGCACAGAGCCCAAAGTGGGGCTCAAAGTCACGAGCTGTGAGATCATGAGCTGAAGTCAGAGGCTTAACTGACTGAGCCATCCATGCTTCCCAGAAGATTAAATTTTAGACTCAAATTGGGCCGCAAAGATAAGCTTTTTCTCCTTAGACTAAGTTTGTGAAGTAGTCATACAAAAAGTGGATTAGAAAAAAACAAGAGCTGAGAAATTTTATGTGTGTGCATTCATGCCAAGAACCATGGTTGTGCTACATCTGTTTCTTAATGACTGATACTAATTTTCACTGATATATATGCATAGATTTCTGCTCCTCCGCCCACTCCAATGGATGGATGGATGTGTGTTGGCCTTTTTCCCTTTCTCTTTCTTTTGTCAGTCTTTATGCATAGTTTCTGCCTTGAATAGCTTAGAATTTTAAAAGACTGAATGAAGGTCCCAGAATCCTTGGAAAGATTGTTCCCAGAAACTTAATAAAAAGATAAAAATGTAGACAAAAATTAAGTACAGTACAAAATTAAGAAAACATAGGAAAGGGGAAAATGGGAGAGTTTGTATTGGCCCCCTTTTTTCCCCATAGATCCTAATAAATGGGCCAAGCGCTAAATATAACAGAGCATAAATGACAGGATGAAAAGGTGAGGATAGTTTCCTTACCCTTTCCAAAACAGAAACTTGTGAATGGAGGAAGGTGAGAGATATACATATTGGCATCAAAGTGTTTTTCTTTTATAATAAGTCTGTGTATTTTAAAATCGGAGAATATAAAGTCACTGGTTCTATCTGGGATATTCAGTGTGAGTTTAACAAATATGTATTGAATGGGCTTTATATTAAACTCCCCTGAGTTCTGAAATACTGAACTCCTACCTAGAGAGTCAGGAGACACAAGTTTCGGTCTCAGTTATTTGTGTGACTTCAAGCTGGTCACTCCTTTCCTCTGACCCTCAATCTCTTCTTCTGTAAAAGAATGAGGCTGTCTGTGTCTACATTTACAATTGTGCCACAGGAGAGTCTGAAATTTTTCTTTGGTGAATTAAAAGATTTTAAGTGAGGTTAGTATAAGTTTGTTTAAACTGATGAAAATTACAATTGTACAGAAAGATACTTAAAGGCAACATGGCAGCCATTAGCTTTGGATAATATATTCAGTTAATATAATTAAGGTCCCTAGTCAGCATTTGCCTTTTTCTGAGTCAGTTATCAAGTTAGTTATTTTGCTGATAAAATAAAATGCTAGTGTTTAAGGTGTAAAGTGGAGAGAAGAAAGTGGTAAACATTTGCATTCTGATCACCCTCAGGTGATATCTTCTGTGTATACATCGAATTCCACTTACTTTTGAACAGCTTTATTGAGATACAATAAACTGCACATTTTTAAAGTGTGCCATCTTATAAGTTTTGACAAGACATATGTCCACATGTTCAGTATGAATTCATCACCACAATAAAGATATTGAGTATGAACAGCACTCTCAAAAGGCACCTTGTGCCCCTTTGTCATCTCTTCCTTCTACTTCTGCCCATGACACTCCCTCTGTTCATTTCTCTGGCAACCAATGATCTGCTTTCTGTCATTATACATTATTTGCATTTCCTAAGATTTTATATAAATAGAATTATGTAGTATGTATTCTGTTTAGTCAAGTTTCTTTCAAGCTGAGCCATTATACTGAGATTCATCCACATTGTTGCATGCATTGATAATTCATTCCTGGGGTGCCTGAGTGGCTCAGTAGGGTGGGCGTCCAATCTTGGCTCAGGTCATGATCTCATGGTTGTTGGGTTCGAGCCCCATGTCAGGGTCTGTGCTGATAACTGAGTCTGGAGCCTGCTTTGGGTTCTGTGTCTCCCTCTCTCTCTGCCCCTCCCTATTCACCTCCATGTCTCTGTCTCTGTCTCTCTCTCTCAAAGAGTAAATAAATTAAAAAAAACTTTTGAAGAATTATTTCCTTTTATTCCTTTAAGATTTTATTTTTAAGTAATCTCTACACTCAGTGTGGGACTCAAATTTACAACCTCCAAATCAAGAGTTGCATGCTCTACCAAATGAGCCAGCCAAGTGCTCCAGTTCATTCCTTTTGTTGTTAAATAGTAGTCCATTGTATGGATATATTTTGTTTACCCATTCACTCATTGATGGACATTTGAGTTGATTTCAATCTGAAGATGTTACAAATGCAGTTGTTATGGACATCTGTATACAATTCTTTATATGGACACATATGCTTTTATTTCTCTTGGGTAAATAAATATCAAGGAGTAAAATGGCTGGGTCATATGACAAGTGTATGTTTAACTTTATAAAGAACTTCCCAACTGTTTTCCAAAAAGAGGTTATTCCATTTAACATTTCCACCAGTAATGTGTGATCCCTTTATCATTATGAAATGATAACGCTAGCATGGCATATTATAATGTTAGCATGGAATATCTTTTTGAATACTTTTATTTGTCCCTTATTTCTGCCTTTATATTTGAATTCAGTTTTTGAAGGCATCATATACTTGGTCTTTAAGTTTTTATTTTATATGAGAGTTAGTCTTTGCCTTTTCATTTGGTTACTTAGATTATTTACACATTATATGGTTACTAATATGGAAAGATTTAAATCAACCTCCTATTTGATTTCTCCTTGCCTTTTATGATCTTTATTCCCCCCCTTTCTGCTTTCTATTATGTTATTTTAAGATTTAAAGTATACATCTTTAACTTATCACAGTCTACCTTCAAGTGTAACATGTCATTTCAAGTGATATTGTTAAGGAATTTATAACAGCTTACTTCCATTTTTACCCTCTTGATCTTTGTGCTATTACTGTCATACTATTTACTTCTACCTATAAACCCCACAGCTGATTGTTATTATTTTTACTTACACAATTATCTTTTAAAGATATTTAAATAATAAAGGGGAGATCTGAGTGGCTCAGTTGGTTGAGGCTCAGGTTATGATCTTGTGGTTCCTTATTTTGAGCCTTGCATGGGACTGTCTGCTGTCAGTTCCAGCTGGCTTTGGATCCTCTGTCTCCCTCTCTTTGCACACCCTCCTTCAGTCTCTCTCTCTGAAAAAGAAATGAACACTAAAAAATAAAGATATTTAAATAATAAAAACCAATCTTTACTGTCTTTGTGTGGGTTCAAATTTCCAACTAGTATCATTTTCCTTTTACCTGGAAAAAATCTTTAAAACAATTTTTTTTAATGTTTACTTATTTTTGAGAGAGAGAGAGTGAGAGAAAGAGAGAGAGAGAGAAAGCACAGGGGAGAGGCCAAGGGAGAAGGAAACACAGAATCTGAAGCAGACTCCAGGCTCTGAGCTGTCAAGCACAGAGCCCAATGCAGAGCTCAAACCCAGGAACCATGAGGTCATGGCCTGAACTGAAGTCGGACGCCTAACTGACTGAGCCACCCGGCTGTTCTTCCTGAAAAAATTCTTAAAACACTTCTTGTAATATAAGACTACTGCTAATACATTTACATTCTTTCAGGTTTTAATGTCACAAAAACCCTTTATGTCATTTTTTTTTTTTTTTGGAAAGATATTTTCACTGGTGTAGAATTCTAGATGGCCAAAGGTTTTTGGCCTTTATTAATTAAAAAAATGTTGAAGAGTTTCCATTTGCATTGTTTTTGATAAGAAATCTGCTCTTTTCCTTATCTTTGTTCCTCTCTATGTAATTTAACATTTTTCTCTGGCTGTTTCAATTTTTTTTTAATCATCCCTAGTTTGGAGCAATGTGGTTATGGTATACCTTAATATAGTATTCTGTATATTTCTTGTACTTGAGGTTTATGAAAGTTTAGTTTTCATAAATTTGAAAATTTTTAGCCTCATTACTTCAACTATCTTTTTCTGATTCCCACCTTTCTTAAGGAACTCCAATCACATAAACATTAAGTCACTTGAAATTGTACAACAGTTTATCAACTTTTATTTTTTAATATTTTTCTATTTAATTTTCTCTTCTTTCAATTCCAGTGTATGTAACATACAGTGTTCTATTCACTTAAGGTGTACAATATAGTGACTCAACAATTCCATACATTACTTGGTGCACATCAAGATAAGTGTACTTTTAATCTTCTTCACCTATTTCACCATCCCCTCAACCCCTCTCCTCTATTAACCATTTATTTGTTCTTTATTGTTAAGAGTTTGTTTTTTAGTTTGTCTCTTTTTTCCCCTTTGTTTGTTTCTTAACTTCCAGATATGAATGAAATCATATAGTATTTGTCTTTCTCTGCCTGGCTTATTTCACTTTGAATTATATTTCTAGATCCATCCATGTTGTTGCAAATGGCAAGATTTATTCTTTTACATGGCTGATTAGTATTCCATTACATATATAATTTGGTTATTGTAAATAATGCTACAGTAAGCATAAGGGTGCATGTATCCCTTTGAATTAGTGTTTTTGTATTCTTTGGATAAATACCTAGTAGTGGATCATAGGGTAGTTCTACTTTTAATTTTTTGGGGAACCTCCATACTGCCTTCCATAGTGGCTGCACCAGTTTGCATTCCCACCAATAATACAAGAGGGTTCTTTTTTCTCCATAGCCTCATCAACAATTGTTCTTGAGTTTTTGATTTTACAGGTATGAATTGATACCTCATTGTGGTTTTGATTTGCATTTCTGTGATGATGAGTGATTTTGAGCATCTTTTTTATGTGTCTTTGGCCATCTGGATATCCTCTTGGAAAATGTCTACTTAGTCTTCTGCCCACTTTTAATTGGTTTATTTGCTTTTTGGGGTGTTGAGTTTTTTATATATTTTGGGTACTAACCCTTTATCTGATATGTCATTTGCTAATATCTTTTTCCCATTCCATACGTTGTCTTTTCTATTTTTGATTTTGTTTCCCTCACCTCAGATGACATATCTAGAAAGATGTTATGGCCAATGTCAGAGAAATGATTGCCTGTGCTCTCTTCTAGGTTTTTTTTGGTTTCAGGTCTCACATTTGGGTCCTTAATCCACTTTGAGTTTATTTTTGTGTTTGATGTAAGAAACTGATCCAGATTTCTTCTCTCACACATAGCTGACCAGTTCTCCCAGAATGATTTGTTGAACAAATTATCTTTTTTCCATTGGATATTATTTCTTCCTTTACTGAAGGTTCATTGACCATGTAATTGTGGGCTTATTGTTGGACTTTCTTTCTCTTCTATCTAACAATGTGTCTATTTTTCTGCCATTTCCATATTGTTTTGATTACTACAGCTTTGTAATATAACTTAAAGTCCAGTTTGTTTTCCTTTTTCAAGATTGTTTTGGCTCTTAGGTCTTTTGTAGTTCCATACATATTTATTTAGCATTGTTTTATTTCTCTGAGAAATGCTGTTGGTGTTTTGATAGGGATTGCATTATATGTGTAGATTGCTTAGGGTAGTGAGGACATTTTAACAATATTTATTCTTTCAATCCATGAGCATGGAATGTCTTTCCATTTCTTTGTGTTGCCTTCAATTTCTTTCGTCAGTATTTTATAGTTTTCAGAGTACTGGTCTTTCATCTCTTTGTTTAAGTTTATTCCTAGGTATTTGTGTGTGTGTGTGTGTGCGCACGCGTGCGCACATATGCATTTGTGCAATTATAAGTTGAGTTGTCTTCTTAATTTATCTTTCTGCTGCTACATTATTAATGTATAGAAATGCAACAGCTTTCTGTACATTTTGATTTTGTATCTTGTGACCTTACTGAATTAGTTCTAGTAGTTTTTTGATGGAATGTTTTGAGTTTCTATATATAATGTCATGTCATCTGCAAATAGTGAAAATTTTACTTTTTCCTTAACCAATTTGGATGCCTCTTATTCCTTACTCTTGTCTGATTGCTGTGGCTAGAACTTCCAGTACTATGTTGAATAAAAGTGGTGAGAGTGGAAATCCTTGCCTTATTCCTGATCTTAAAGGAAAAAACTCAAGTATTTCTCATTGAGTATGATGTTCACCATGGGATTTTCATAGAAAGCCCTGAGGGCTTTTATCATGAATGGGTGTTGTACTTGATATTATCAAATGCTTTTTCTGCATCTATTGAACTAATCATAGAGTTTTTATCCTTTCCAATATTGATGTGATGTATTACGTTGATTGATTTGGGAATGTTGAACCACTCTTGCATGCTGGGAATAAATCCCACTTTGATTGTGGTAAATGATATTTTTAATGAACTGTTGGATTCGATTTGCTAGTATTTTGTTTAGGATTTTTGGATTGATGTTAATCAGAGATAATGACCTGTAGTTCTCTTTTTTTGTGGTGTCTTTATGTGGTTTTGGTATCTCTTTTTATGTGGTGTCTTTATGTGATATTGGCCTTATAGAATGAATTTGTATGTTTTCCTTCCTTTTCTATTTTTTAGAATAGTTTGAGAAAAATAGTGTTAAGTCTTCTTTAAATATTTGGTACAATTTGCCTGTGAAGCTGTCTGGTCCTGGACTTTTGATTTTTGGGACTATTTTTTGATTATTGATTGAATTTCATTGCTGGTAATTAGTCTATTCTAATTTTTTATTTCCTCCTGTTTCAATTTTTGTAATTTAATGTTTCTAGGAATTAGTCAATTTCTTCTACATTGTCCAGTTTGTTGGCATATAAATTTTCATATTATGTTACAATCCTTTGTGTTAGTTGTTATTTCTCTTCTTTCATTTCTGATTTTGTTTATTGGAGTGTGCCCCCCACCTCTCTCTCTTTCTCTTTCTCTCTTTCTCTCTCTCTCTGTCATGAGTCTGCCTAGAGGTTTGTTGATCATTTCAAAAAGTCAGCTCCCACTTTCATTACCCATTCCATTGTTTTTTTTAAATTTCTTTATCATCTGTTTCTGCTCTAACTTTATTATTTCCTACCTTCTGGTGGATTTGAGTTCTTTTTCTAGCTGCTTTAGGGTGTAAGATTAGTTTGTTTATATGAGATTTTTCTTGCTTCTTGAGGTAGGCCTCTACTGCTATAAACTAAAAACTGTTTTTGTTGCATCTCAGAGATTTTGAACCATTGTGTTTTCATTTTAGCTTGTCTCCATGTATTTTTTGACTTCCCCACTCATTACTTGGTTGACCCATTCATTGTTTAGTGGCACATTATTTAACCTCCACATATTTGTGTTCTTTCCATGTGTTTTCTTTGGTTGACTTTCGGTTTCATTGCATGGCGGTCAGCAAAAATACATGGTATAACTTCATTTTTTTTCATTGTTAAAACATGTTTTGTGACCTAATATTTGATCTATTCTGGAGAATGTTCCATGTGCACTTGAAAAGTTGTGTATTCTCTGTTTTAGATGGAGTGTTCTGAATATACCTATTAAATCCATCTGATTCAGTGTGTCATTCAAACCACTGTTTCCTTGTTGATTTTCTGTTTAGGTAATTTATCTGTTGATGTAAGTGTGGTGTTAAAGTGTCCTACTATTTTTATTTATTTATTTATTCATTTTTTATTTCTTTATTTATTTCTAGGAGAGAGAGAGAGAGAGACAGATTGAGCAGGGGAGGGTCAGAGAGAGAGGGAGACACAGACTCTGAAACAGGCTCCAGGCTCTGAGCTGGCAGTCAACACAGAGCCCGACGCGGGGCTCGAACCCACGAACTGCGAGATCATGACCTAAGCGAAAGTCGGACGCTTAACCGACTAAGCCACCCAGGTGCCCCTAAAGTGTCCTACTATTATTTTATTATTGCTGAGTAGTTCCTTTATGTTTGTTATTATTATTATGTTTGTTTTTATATATTTGGGTGCTTTCATGTTAGGTGCATAAATACTTACAGTTGGTATGTCTTCTTGCTGGATTGTCCCCTTAATGATTACATAGTGTCCTACTTTGTCTCTTGTTAGTCTTTGTTTTTTGCTATAATTATTGCTATCCCAACTTTTTTTGACATCTATTTGCATAATAAATGCTTCTCTCCTCCCCCTCACTTCCAATCTGCAAGTGTCTTAAGGTCTGAAGTGAATCTCCTGTAGGTAGCATATACATGGGTCCTGTTTTGTTTTTGTTTTGTTAATCTATTCTATCACCTTGTATCTTTTGATTGGAACATTTAGATGATTTACATTTAAAGTAATATTGCTAAGCATGTATAATTACCATTTTGTTATTTGTTTTGTGTTTGTTTTCTCTTCTCCATAAATTGGCTTTTTTAGTTATATACTTAGATTCATTTCTCTTTATTTTTTGCATATCTATTAGCGGTTTTTGATTTTTGGTTTACCACAAGGTTTGTATATGACATCTTCTGCATATAGCAGTTTGTAATAAGTTGACAGCCACTTAAGTTTGAACACATTCTTTATTCTCCTCCCTACTTAAGTATATGGCATCATACTTTACATCCCTTTATTTTGTGAATCCTGTGACTAAATTTTTACAGATGAACTTATTTTTATTACTTTTGTGCTTTCTATTTTTCTTACTCTTATTATGGTATTATCTTTCCACTCATGGAGCCCCCTTTCACATTTCTTGTAGGATAAGTTTAGTGGTCATGAATGTTTTTAACATTTGTTTATCTGGGAAATTCTTTATCTCTCCTTCTATTCTAAATGATAGCATTGCTGGGTACAATATTCTTGGCTGCAGAACTTTCCCTTTCAGCAGTTTGAATGATAATGCTATTCCTTTCTGGCTTGCAAAGTTTCTGTTGAGAAATCTGAAGCTAGCCTTATGGGTTTTTACTTGAATGCAATTGTTTTCTCTTGCTGCTTTCAAAATTGTCTCTTTATCATAGATTTTTGCCATTTTAATTACTATGTGTCTTGATGTGAACCTCCTTTAGTTGATTTTGTTGGGGGATTTCTGTATGTCCTGTGTCTGGGTATCTTTTCCCTTCCCTCAGATTTCAGCTATTATTTCCTCACATAAGATTTCTGCCTCTTTTTCTCTCTTTTTTTTTTTCTCCTGGAATACTATAATACTAATGCTATTTCACTTGATGGAGTCACTGAGTTCTCTAATTTCATTCTCATTTTGCATAATTCTTTTTCCCTCATCTGCTCAGGCTGATTACTTTTCATTACTCTGTCTTCTAGGTCACTGATTTCTTCTGCTTCTTCTACCCTGCCATTTATTCCATCTAGTGTATTTTTATTTATTTATTTTTTTTAATGTTTTTATTTCTAGGAGAGAGAGAGACAGAGACAGAGACAGCATGAGCAGGGGAGGGTCAGAGAGAGAGGGAGTCACAGACTGAAACAGGCTCCAGGCTCTGAGCTGGCAGTCAGCACAGAGCCCGCCGCGGGGCTCGAACCCACGAACCGCGAGATCATGACCTAAGCGAAAGTCGGACGCTTAACCGACTAAGCCACCCAGGCGCCCCAGCCATCTAGTGTATTTTTAAATTTCATGTATTGTGTTCTTTTTTATTTTTTAAAAATATTTTATTTATTTCTGAGAGAGAGGGAGACAGCGTGAGCTGGGGAGAGTCAGAGAGAGAGGGAAATACAGAATCTGAAACAGGCTCCAGTCTCCGAGCGAGCTGTCAGCACAGATCCTGATGCGGAGCTCGAACCCATGAACCATGAGATCATGACCTGAGCCGAAGTCGGACGCTTAACTGACTGAGCCACCCAGGCGCCCCAACATGGATTGTGTTCTTCACCTCTGATTAGTAATTTTTTATCTCTGTGTTATGGGTCTCGCTGATATGCTCACTGTTTCCTCAAGTCTAATGAGCATCTTCATGATCATTACCTTAAATTCTCTATCATGCATATTACTTATCTCCATTTTGCTTAGGTCTTTTTCTGTGGTTTTGTCCTGTTTTTTTCATTTGGGACATATCCCTATGTCTTTTCATTTTCTCTAGGTCTCTGTTTCTGTTTTTCTGTATTAGTCTCTTGCTCCTGAAATAGTGGGTGGGACATACTTTTAACAAGGTGGTGCTGGTCCTCTTCTACAGGAGATGTGCTGCTGTCACAGAGACCATTGTTGGCTTAGCCCACTCTGCAAAGTGTGGGTGGGCATGCAGTTTTAACAAGAGTTTTCTGCAGAAAGTGACCAGCTGCCACTGCCACTGGGACTGAAGCCCCACAAAGCAGATAAGGTGTTGGCAAGGTTTGGCAAGGTTTGGGCTGGTCTTCTGGGGGAAGGGACCTGTAGCACTGTGACTGAGGAATGCCCAGTTGAAGGGGACAGATCATAGTGTAAACAAGTTAGGTAGTGAATGGCAGCACCTGTGCTGGTTCCCACAAATTGTTCTGTGTTGATTCTCCTTTGTTTCTGGAGAAGTCTTCAGCAAACTCTGAGATTAGTAAATTACTCTCCTCTTGTATGCCCCAGGCATTTTCCAAACTATTGCTTCTATGCTGTATCTCCTCAGACTGTTGTGCCTGTCCCTTTAAGAGTGGGAACTCAGTTTCCTATAGCCCTCCTGACTCTCCCAGAACCAAGCCTCCTGATTTTTAAAGTTACAGAGTTACTAGTTATAAGAACACATGAAATTCACCCACTCTGTTTTTCAAAGCCAAATGTTACAGGGATTCATTTTCCCTCTGAAGGATTCCCCCATATGAAATCTCTTTCTCTTCACCCTTCCACATTCACAACTCCCTCCCTTCAGTGGCCAGAGCCATAGGGTTTAGCTCACCATCACATCTCTTCCCTTCCTACCCTCTTCAATGTGGCCTCTTCTATACATTTAGTTGTAGAGTTTGTTCTGCTTGTCTTCAGGTCATTTTCTGGGCTATTTGCAGCAGTGTGTGTTACCTAGTTGTGTCCATGGGATACAACTAGATATCCCATGGACTTAGGATCCTTCTCCTCTACCGTCTTCCCAGAAGTCTCTGTGTTTCATTTTGTATAGTATCGATTGCTGTTTTCAAGTTCACTAACTTTGACAATGTTTCTTGTGTCCTTAATCCCATTAATATCTTTTTCATGTAAGTTAACTTCCAGGATTTACTTTCTGGGTTTTGCCTCTGGAAGTTTATATGGGTCTATCTTTTTTTACATCTTTATCTTTATATTTAGCATGTTTAATTTTTACCTTGAACATTTTGAACATAAAAATACAGTATAATAATTTTCCAATGTTTTTGTCAGCTAATTTTAATGTCTCTGTCAGTTCTGATCAGTTTTGTCTGATTGATTTTTCTCCTCATTATGGGTGACATTTTCCAACCTTCCTGCCTGGCAATTTTTGACTAGATATAAGATATTGTGTGTTTTACCTTGTTGACTGCTGGATATTTTTGTATTTTTATAACTATTCTTAGGTTTTGTTCTTGGACACAGTTAATTTATTTGGAAACATTTTTATTCTTTCTGCCATTGCTTTTAAGATTTACTAGGCAAGACCTGAACAGTGTTTTGTCTAGGTCTAATTCTTCACTACTGAGGCAAGACTCTTCTGAGTACTCTACCCAATGGTTCATGAATTATGAGGTTTACTTCTCTGGTAGGGGATTAGTCTAGTCCCATATCCTAATTGAGCCCAGTAGACCTGGCCCCATGAGGGATCTGAGAGCTGTTGTCTCTTATCTTTTTAGGTATTTCTTTCCCCATCCAGAGATAGTTTTTGCACATGTATACCCTGATTATTATATAACTTAATACCTAAGGAGAACCAAGTATATACTATTTATAAGCACATTAATATCATTATTTTCTTCTAGTATTCTCAATGCAAAATATAACAAGTAAAATGTCATTCCAGTCATAAAGCTCTGTATAGTTTTAGAGCATGTGACTATTGCCACCACTTGTCTATGCTGATCCATTTACTATGCATTGAGTAACTTCCATCAAAGGGCACTGTAGATGGTAATGAGGTTTTGAATTCCTTCATATGAGACCAAGTCTCATCATTGCAGGATGACGCAAGTGATCATTACTGGTGATGAATTTTAAATAGAACAATCAATCTGATTGCTCTGCTTAAGTCTGACTCAGTAAACCAGCAAAAGCATTTCCCCCATCATACAGAATCCTCAACAAATTTCAAGATTTTCCCAGATATTTTCATGAGTAAATTTGAAAAAAGTCCAGATTTCAAATATTACTACCAGGCCAATGTGATTCCTTTTTATTTTGCCATACTCTATGGGCATGGAATAGAAAGTGAAAATAGAGTATTAGAGAATAACATTAGGGAGATTAAAATCAAACCTCAAATTTTATAGTTAGGTCTTGGGTTCGCTATCTCTTTTATATTTTACTCTAATTTCCCCTTCCCTTTCATGAATCCTCTTTTTAACTTTTAAACATTATTTATAATACTTAAAATTCTTTAAGAAAGGAATGAGCAATAATACATTCAGTGCATGTAAACATCCTTCTAATAGGTGACAGAAGGTGAGTGACCTACTTGAAAGGCAGATATTTCACATATTCAACAAGTAAATAATTAATCATAGCCTGATGTAATGTAACAACTGAGAAGACCTTAGTGACTTTGTGGCCCAAAGATGGCAAGATTCTGGCATGAGGGCCACTGTCCCTATCCCAGGCTTGTGGCTAATTTATCACAAAATACTGTCCCACTGCATGAAGATTCATCTCAGCTGTCTCAAGTCAGTACCCCAGGAAGTCACTACCAATCAATCACTCAAGTAGGACTGTAAAATAAATCCTTTTTGCAATTCAGAATCTAGTCCATTCTTTTCATTTTATAGATATGGGAACTGAGGCTTCCAATCAGCTATAGAACTCAGATTGGGACCAGGTCCCCAGCTCTGAGCACGGTCATTCCAGAATGTCTCCATAGACTTAGACAGCCAAATGCTTTCTTTGTATATATGAATATACTGCGACAAAGCATATGTATAGACACAGGATGACAGAGCTCACCTGGAAAGAAAAGTTAAAAGATTTTCATCCTTTTCTGCTTATTGCCAGATTGAACCCAGCTATGAAATGGAATATTTTGCCAAAGGAACAGAAATGTTTTCAGCTGATTTAGAAACTCACCCTGTTTGTCAAGCAACCCAGAAGAAAAGGGTAGTGTGAGATTTTGTTTGTTCATTTTTGTTTTTGTTTTGTTCTGCTTTTGCCTACCCAACTTTATACAAAGCCAGATAAGAATATCCAGAGAAAAGTACTTCAGACCCATTGGAAATCTCCACCAGCTTCAAAACCCTTTCCCAATTTCATTTCCTGATACATGAAGTTCCTTTAGTAGATATATAGCTTATGAGTACCCAATGAATTATCATGCAGAAAAATAAATTTCTGTGGAGAGAAGGATCTTATTAATTAGGGTGGCAACAAGTACTAACAGATTATTTTCTAAGGAAAGTTTGTGATGGGGGGGGTGTAAGTACATAGCAAGAGAGAAAATGTGGAAAAAGGAGGCAGAGATAATACAACACAGGGTATTTCTTAAACAATATTGAGGATAAGTGAGGATTGAGTGAGTTGCCCAAGCTCTTTCAGGTGAAGTTGAATTTTGAATCCTAAATTCCTTGATCAGATTCACATTATACTCTACTGCAGGTCACTCAGCCCTGATCATTCCTCAGACCGTCTCCATGAGCAAAACTTATCTATCGTGCAAACTTTCAGATTATTGTTAATATTAAGTGAACACTTACAGTGTGCTAGGTTATATGTTTACTGCTTCCCTTATGCATTACCTTACTTGTACTCACAGAAAACGTATACAATACACTCTTATTTCCACTTCACAGATAAGAAAATTGAGTCTTAAGAGAATAATTTGTCTAGGGACTTCTGGCTAGAAAATGACATAGCCAGGATTTGAAGTACAGTCCATCTGATTGCATGCCGGACTTCTAATCACTACACTAATCTGCTCTCAGTCTTATAGAAATCATATAAAAAAATCTTGGCCTTGTTTTGTATGTTCCTTGGAATTAAGAATGAAATTATGAGACAATAAAAGAATTCTAAGGAATTCATAGTACTTACTCCACTTTTGTTAAAAATCAACAAAAAAAAGTCTGAAATGACATCTAATGTAAGATTGTGAGAGAGAGCTAATTGCAGAAATCAACCACCAAATCAAATCCCTTGATTAAAATTGGACTTTTTATACTTAAAAAAAGTCTCTGCTTGGGGTGCCTGGCTTAGTCAGTTACGTGTCTGACTCTTGGTTTCAGCTCAGCTCATGGTTCATGGGTTCAAGCCCCATGTCAAGCTCTGTGCCGACAATAGAACCTGCTTTGAGTTCACTCTCTCTCCCTTTCTTTCTGCCCCTCCCCTGCTTGTTCTCTTTCTATCACTCTCAAAATAAATAAAAAACTTAAAAAAATTTAAATCCCTGCTTAATGATACAGTTGAATGTTAAATATTATATTTCTTATAAACCTCATCCTTATATCTGTTTTCACACACATCTATTTTTACACATAAGTATGATCCTAAAAATATACAACAAAATCTTCACATCAAAATCTTTGAGGGCTCAAAGCCCCCCTAACAAAATTATGTGGGAGCCTGTTTCTGGACAGCTGAGGCAGAGATCAACCTGGGAGTTTTTCAAAGGCTGAAGGTAACATGCATGTTTGTTCTATGAGGCTAAAGTCTTGGAACACTGGTGGTGAGTTTTTCAAATGGAAGTTCTTGATATGCCAATTGTTAAAAGCCAGAAGAAGTCAGGGGAATCTAGTTGCAATGAAGAGCAGTATTTGGAAACAAAGAGGTTCTACTGTTAGAACAATTAGTGGTATTTTCATGTCTGATGGAAAGGTCAACAATTTTGACAACTGAGCAAGTAAGTATCAATAAAGGAAAGCTTTTGAAAAATATGTCTATGTTTTACTCAGAAAATCCTTTTTGGGAGAAAAATTAGAACTTGCTAATAAACATTAAAATTATCTCTTGAATCCACACAAATGGATTCATTTATTACAGAGAACATGAGGCCCAATAATACCCCTGCATATTATTATAAAGTTTTAAAGTAATTATTTTAATTTGGTGCTACGAAAGTGAACAAAACAACAAATAAAAGCCCTCTGCTTTGTACCCATATAATACAAATAGGTATAATATACGATGCCTGCCATGCAAAAGTATAAAATATATATGCACTGAGTACAAATATAAACTGATAAAAATATTAATAGGTGGTATATGCTAAGTGCCAAATGTCCAAGCCAACTAATAATGGACATTGAAAGTTATGAGAAAGGATAAGAGACTGATAAGAGGGGAATAGATCAAGAAACCTAACCCATAGTTCTATCTAAGAAGAAAGAAGACTCAGATTTTTTTTTTCCTAAAGTTTAAATAGCTGTGGTAATTCTTCACTGAATCCAAATCTCCTGGGTCTAAGACATTTGCCATCATAACAAACTTTCAGAGAAAGATTCATGAAACAGAAAGAATTATGCCTACCCTTGCAGGAAGGGTAGGGCACTTTATCATTTTGTTGTTCACATAGGCTTTGCTTACCTAATGCTAAATCTTAAGTCTATTACTACCTTCAACAGTTGATTGAAAATAAGATGTTGGACCAATCAGTATCTGTTGTTAGACTTGCATGGACCCAGAATGAGTCACAGAAATTTAGTTTATTAAAGTCATTCATTCAAAAAACATTTATTTGAAGATTTACTGAGTTATGGAATTATGCTAAGTTTTGAGGATTCAAAGGTAAAAGATGTAATCATTGAATTCCAGCAGTTCAGAGCTTTCTGAAGTAATAGACCAATTGTGCCATAAATAATTACAATCTTAAGGGTAATTGTTATAAGTGGAAACAATTACACATTGCAATGTAAGATATAGAAGAAGGCTCATCTTAGTCTTTCAGGGCTGCTATAACAGAATACTATAGACTGGATGGTTTATACACAACATAAATTTACTTCTCATAGTTCTAGAGGCTGGGAAGTCCCAAATCAAGGCATCAGCAGATTAAGGGTTTGGTGATAGCCTACTTCTGGGTTCATAGGCAGCCATCTTCTCACTGAGTCCTGGTATAGGTGAAGGGAGCAAGGAATTCTCCAGAGGCTCTTTCATAGGGCAATAATCTCATTCTTGGGAGGGCTCTGTCCTCCTTACCTAATCACCTCCCAAAGGCTCCACCTCCAAATATCATCACATTAGGGATTAGGATTTCATCCTATGAATTTGGTTGGGTGGAACACAGCATTTGGTCCTTAACAGTTTCCAAGTCTTCTAGCATAGTCTGGGAAGGCAAAAGAGAATGTCCATAGGTTTAGGCCGAGGACATGTCTCTTCTCTATTCCTAGCAGCACTCCGAGGAAAAGGAAACCATGTGGAATAGTGGGTGAAATTACCCCTGGAAAAAGGAATTAGTATGGAAGTTGATAAGGGCTATTTCTATCTATGTAGGAAATACTAAGACCCTAAATCTCTACCAACACAGCAATTTAAACATGTAAGTTCGAATGATCCCAGGTCTCTCTCTGTGACTTCATATAAAATCAATTAATATTATGATCTCAATCATTTTCCTCAAGCTGCTACAACAATGTAAAACCTCTGATTGCCTACAAGATTTCTCCAAAAGGTGATGGAAATGTGTGGAATTAGATGTGATGGTGATTGCACAATCTTATGAATATGTCAAAAGCCAGAAGAGTACACTTTAAAATTATTAAAATGGTGAATTTTGTAGTATTGTGAACTTTATCTTCAGGGGGAAAAAAAAGAGTTCCTCAACATATTTTTGAAACTCCTCAAAGGATATGTTACAAATGCTTACAAAATCAGTACAAATCTCCTACTCACTTCTGGCTTCCACTGCATACCATTATGATTTAAATTTTTAAAAATGTATATACTAAAATATTTCAAATGTACCAAATAATGCACAGAATATCCACCACTCAAATGCATATTACCACCGGAAGCAATAAATATTAACTTTTTGTCATATTAAGATTATGTCCACTTCAGAATTTTTTTTAAAAATTTTTAATGTTTTATTTATTTTTAATAGAGAGAGAGAGAGAGGCAGCATGAGCAGGGGAGGATCAGAGAGAGAGGGAGACACAGAATCTGAAACAGTCTCCAGGCTCTGAGCTAGCTGTCAGCACAGAGCCCGACGCGGGGCTCGAACCCATGAACCTTGAGATCATGACCTGAACGGAAGTCGGACGCTTAACCGACTGAGCCACCGAGGCGCCCCCAGAATATTTTTTTAAATGTTTTATTTATTTCTAGGAGGGAGAGAGAGAGAGAGAGAGACAGCGTGAGCAGGGGAGGGTCAGAGAGAGAGGGAGTCACAGACTGAAACAGGCTCTAGGCTCTGAGCTAGCAGTCAGCACAGAGCCCGACGCGGGGCTCGAACACTAACTGCGAGATCATGACCTAAGCGAAGGTCGGACGCTTAACCGACTAAGCCACCCAGGCGCCCCGCCCCCAGAATATTTTTATAAAAAATGAAATGTAACATATACTTGAAGACTTCTTCCATCTTAATTCTCTTCTTTCCCCAAAGCAGCCACTTTTCTGAAGCTCTTATATTTACTTTCTATAACATATTTTAAAATATTCACCACTCATATATTTTTCAAAAATTGTACACAATATTATTTCATAAATTTAAGTTTGATAAATAAATGGCACCTAACCACATGAAAATTTTTATTTCATATTATGTTTTCATGTTTTTTGTTGAAACATGTAAATATGTTTAATTCATTTTAGCTCATGCATACTAGTCCATTATATATATACACACAGTACAATTATTTATCCATTCCCTATTGATAGGTAGGTTGTTTCCAAATATTTACTATTAGAAATCAGATCATGAAGATAATTCTTCATTGTCGCCATGTTCACATTCCTACGAGTTTCTGAGGGATACAATAAGAAATAAAATTTATAAAATATTACCAAATTCTTTATCAAAGAGGTTGCTGTATTTTCCCATTTCTTCCCCTACATTTATTACATATGTATTCCTTATTTTTTGTTTCCCTTGTTTGTATTTCATTAATGATTAGTGAGATTGGCCATCTGTTCTTTTTTTGTTTTTGTAATGTTTTATTTATTTCTGAGAGAGAGAGAGAGACAGCGTGAGCAGGGGAGGGTCAGAGAAAGAGGGAGACACAGAGTCTGAAGCAGGCTCCAGGCTCTGAGCTAGCTGTCAGCACAGAGCCCTATGCGGGGCTCGAACCCACAAACCGTGAGATCATGACCTGAGCCGAAGTTGGATGCTTAACTGACTGAGCCACCCAGGTGCCCCATATTGGCCATCTGTTCTTAAGATTATGGCTATTTGTGTTTCTTCTTCTGAAAATTTCCAGTTCATATCTTTTGCCAGTTTTCTACCTGTTATCTCTCTTACTAATTTGTGGGGTTGCTTTGTATACTCTGAGTACCACTCCTCTGTTTATTATACATCTCTAAGTTTGAGATGGACAACTAAAACTTTTAAATATAAATATTATCAAATTTATCAATCTTTTTTTATGGTTTCAAATTTTGTATCTTGTTTAAGACATTCTTTCCTTCCCTGTCACAAAGACATTATTCTACAGTTTATTAATAATTTTATTTTTTTGCTTTTTACTTTCAGGTATGTGTTCCTTGTGGGATTTCTTTTGGCAATAGACTTAATATCTTTTTTCTATATGAATAGACAATTATCAGAACAACAATTACCAAATGATGTGTTTTTACCCACTTAATATAATGTCACTTTTCACATATACCACATTCCATTTTAACACTTTTTCTTTTTTATGTATTTATTTATTTATCCTGAAACCAGTACCATAGTATCTTAAGTATCATAGCTTTCTAATAAATAAGGTTTGATATCTGAACGAGAAAGTCTTCAGTCACAGTTTGGATTCCCAGGGGAGGAAAACACTGAGAAGGACATTAGCATTCAGGAGACTTATTATGGATTTCTCCTGAGATTAAAACATGTGGAAAAGAAAGTAAAGATGGTGAATTGGACAGAAAGGGAAGCTGAACTGTAATGCAGTCCCAATAAAGGCCTCAGCAAACTACACAGGGAACTGAAGCTGGGCTAGCCCTTCAATGTTATCCTAATGTGGGACCAGAGAATTTGGCCTTTATACCCCAGCATTGATCAGTACACTGCCCTGAACGAGAGGCATGGCCTTTAGATCTTTCCAAATGAAGCAATACCCAAAGTCAGAGGCCAACTAAGAAATATCTGTTGGAACCACTCCCAACATTTGGGGTATTAGTTCCTTCACTCCTAAAGAGTGTTTGTATGACATATCACATCTTCCCTGTTTTTCTTATTCTTGTTCTTATTCAAAATAACTTCAATTATTCCTGGCTTTTGATTGTTGATATGAATTTTACAATCATCTCATAAAATTCTGCAGAAAAGAGAACAACACATGTTGGGGTATGATTGGAATTTAGAATGCATAAATTATTTGTGCCAATAGTGACAATCGCTGTTACTATTTTTAACTTAGACATTGTATAATAGATGTGTAGTAGTATGGATAGCAAATCAGCACACAAAAAGGTGTTTAGCATTGTTGTCATAAAGAAAATGTAAATCAAGCTTTTTCAAAACTCGTATGAAAAGGGTATTATGTTTCACACTAAGGAGATAAGAAATATTTCTTTCTGGAAGGTAAATAGTGCAGCAATGCTGGAAGTACAAGTCTCAACGAGATGTGGTCTGTGGATTGAGGAAGAAAAAAGGAAGAAATAAAGATTCTGGAAGAATGCCTGGTCCAAAAATAAGAAAATACACTCCATAGTGTCCTAAAAGTCGCTTGCTGAGTATATCTAATCTGTTGTTGGAAATCAAGTGTAGAATTGATTTTTGACAGTTGTTGAAAAAAGAAGAAAGGTATTACATTTGCAGTTGAAAAGTGTCATTTTTCTGCACTGTCTGAAAATTCAATGGTCCCTTCACTACAGGAAACAATGTGTTACATGCAGATAAATAGAGGGAAACTGAATTGCTGGGCATCAGTCCTTCTAAAGGGTTCCATTACATTGAGAGAGAGCTTCAGTGGTTTGTGTAAGTTCCAGAAGCTTGAGGTGAAATTATAGCCCTGCACTTAAAATCCTGCCAGAAGATCTTGCCCCCTGCAAGTTATCCTCTCCAACAAGTTCCAAGAACCTCTGTTCTCTTGGCCTTCTCCAGTTTTCCTTCAATACTTTTGAATTGTGTAATTTTTCTTCCTACTTACTTCTTCCTGAGACTTGAAGGACTCCCAAGTCCAGGCCTCCTGATGCCTGATCTTCTTTTGTGTCTCATCCTGCCTCCAACTCTCTCCAGACCTCAGCCCCAGCTTCTAGCCAGGGATATTTCTCACTCTTTCAGCCAAGAAGGTTTCCTATGTTTGAAAGGGATATTTTTCTCTGTGTGGCCTCTGAAGCCTCCCATAGAGCTCCTCCAATTTTGCCATCCTACTCTGATGATTTCTTCACTTTTTGTCACCCCTAAGGACATGGTTTTCTACTTTGAGTTTTGGCAGTGCTATTAGCTAAACTCTACAGCCCACATGCTAGTCTTGCTTGAGTTACTTTTCTTTTCCTCCAGATTGCAGTAAATTTTCAATTAGTTTCCTCCTAACTTATTTCACACCTTCTCAGCTTTCTTTGACCACTTTTATACTGAGATATACTACAGATTATTTCTTTAAAGTCATTTAAGTCCAATCCCGTATTGAAGGCCCACTGTTCCGTGATTGATCAGCATAATAAGAATGCTTATGTTTTCCATTTGATTCATTATAGTGCCATTTCTATGGCACCTTGCATCAGGAGGGTGCTTTGGAGTCAATATTTTGATCTATTCATTCTGAAAATAAGAGATAATATTCTTTGGGAGGAAAGATGGCCTCAGAGAATTTATAACAAAAGCTTAGTACTTCAGCCACAGAGTGATTTGAGTCCTTATTCTATTGTTGACTCAAGATAGGACCTCAAAAAAGCCATCTAGGAAGATGCTTGTCTATTAAGTGAGTATAAACTGCCTCTGAGGTTTCAGATGAGGAATAAATTGCTAAACCACTTTCCCATCATATTCTGTTCTGCAGCTCATCCATTGTCAGAGACCTGAGCCAAGAGGCAGGGAAATGGCTCTCTGGGTATCATCATGTATTCCTCATAGGTGAGTCACTTCTTTTAGTCAATAGAATTCATACATGGAATCTAGAAAAAAATTTTTTACTTAACTCATAAGTGAGTCAATTCTTTCAATTGGAAATTTCAAAGGAACTTACACATAGAAGCTTTAAAAAAAGTTTTATCTAAAAGGAGTTAGCCTTAACTTCAGTTTAGCATAATTTACGATGTTTCAAAGTTCAATTAATCAGCCTGGAGCCAACAAACTAAAAGAATTTTGTGTCTCATTCTAAGGGTAATTCTCCTTATACCACTGAATAACACTGTAATTAAAATGAACCAATGAGTTAATACCTATCTTGCTAATGGACTATAAGCTCTGTCAGAGCAGAGTTGATGTCCTGTTTTGTTCAATATATATCTCTTAAATAGATTAAAAAGTGCATAAATGACTTTTTAATTAAACAGTCAAAATATGGTTTAAAAATGAAACTGATATCAGGACTTTGTAGTATTGGGACTCCAAGATATTGAGGAGTTGAACATTCAATTCCACTTGTCATGTGTTATTGCTATAGTTGACAACTACCATTTGGTGTGTGCAGGCAGGCGCAGATTTTTAGAGGTGCTTGATCTAATTTTTAGTGATAAGGAAGATTCCTTTTGTTTGTTTTGCCAGTAGGGGTGGGGGGCTAAATCTTCTAAATGCAACTTATTCACAGGCCTACAAATGTTGAACCTGAGGTATTTTCATAAAATTCTATTTATGCAGGTAACCTAGATTGGTGGCCCATAATTTAGTCTTCAATAAAATATACCTATTGCCGTTAACTTGGCTTCTGATTAGTCCTGTATGTGGAAGCACCTAACTTTTCCAATGTGTACTTGAGTGTATATAATAAAAATAGTCTCTACCCACCTCTAGACCTTTGTTGTTTTGTGCCACTGGAACAACACAGGATTTTAACTGTAGCCATTAAGCTCCTTGTAGATACAGCTGAGGCTGTGGTAAGAGTGAATTATTAACCCCAAGAATCAAAGCTAGACTTGTTTTAATCTCATTGCTATAATAGTCACTGAGTTGGCAGCTCAGGGAATAACCTCTTGGTAATCTGCAATGGCAACCCCAAAACTCTCCCAAACTCTTTACCCTTCCTCAGATGCCTTCAGCAGGTGGCTTGGTTTCCCTCTGATAGCCATCATACTTTTCATCTTCATAATCAGTTTTGATAAATTCCAGTTTTATGTTATGAGCCACCTAAACTGTAATTCTCAATTTAAAGATCAAAACTACTAAAACATTCCTCATTTCCTGAACTTCAAACTCTAGTTACTTGAAGAAGTGCCATTCATGTTGAGATAGAAAGAATAAGTAAAATCGGGGAGGCAAAAGGAAGAATGATGGAGGGAGAGGAGTTCACATGTCTAAAGGAACAGCAATGAATGAGAGTCCAGCTCTTTTAAGGAGCTGAAGGACATTCAATATGGCAACATAATGATGCAGAGGTAGAATGTTTAATGAGGTAGGCAGTACTGGCCAGTCTTGGAAGCCACACTAAGGAGTTTGGATTTTATCTCAAAGCTATAGAAGGATTTCTAGAAGGGTTGTAACAAGATAAAATTTGTGATTTTGGAAAAATTAGTCTGGCTCATGTATAGAGTAGGGATTTGAGGGGGTAATACATGTGGCCTACAGACCTATAGGAAGATGTTGTAGGAATCTGGGAAAGACATGAGAAGAAATTGATGAATTGGAGAGGATTCAGGAGAGACAATCAGCAAGCTTTGTTGATAAATTAAATCAAAGGGTGAAAGAAAGAAACTTGCGAAGATTGACTTTCAGATATACAGGAAGGTAATTGATTTGATTTCAGAGAGGTTTGAGGCAACTGTCAGAAATCCAAGTAGACATATCCAAAAAGCATTTAAGTAGCTGTATCTGGCTATTATAAAGATTTCAGTTAGAGATGTAGGTTGGGGATTTCTATGTACATACATAGATGGTAATTGAAAACCAGGGGACTGGATGAGATTGCTAACAGAATCAACAGAATAGAGAGAGGAAGAAAAAAAGAATATTTATCTCTTGGTCTTAGTTCTCAGAAAGTAAAGCCTCAGGCAGAAGCTTCTGTGCTACTAATTTGTTAGGGTGTACAACCCAATGGAAGCAGGAGATGAAAGAGGGAAATAAGCCAAGAAAGAAAAACAGACTGATAGGCATTTGTTGTGTCCAGTTGGTTGCTGCTTAATATCACATGAGACTACTTTTTAAGAGACCTGAACTCAGCATTGTATGAAGGAGAAATCAAAAGAGAAGAAGGATATATCAGCCCCAAATGGTGGCTCCAGTTTCCCATTGGTCAAAGGTTTGCCCCAGTGATGTTGACTTTCCACTTTCTCTACCCTCCAGTATATACATCTCCACTTCTGAGTTGCTCCTTGCATAGGTGAAAAGGTGATATCTTATGAGTCATTGGCCAGAAGGAAGCCCCCAGCTTGTGATGCAAGAGGCACGCAGTGGGCATGAAGCAAGCCACTGCAGGTTGTACCCATGTGAAGTCAGCAGGGCTGCAACTGGCCAAANGGACTTCAGAGATAGAAGAAGCCAACAAGAGGTAAACCCATTCATAAAAAGTGTCTATACATTAGGACAGAATGTAGCAAACATTAATACTTAGGGGATGGGAAGAGGAAAAGAAGTAGTAAGAGAAACTAAAAAGACTAAAATGAACTGCTAGAAAGATGGGAGATTAAGAAGCGGTTGAAAGTGGGAAGTGGCAAGTAATGAGATAGGTTGCTACATTCCAGTGAAATGAATGATTCCATAAATTTTTGCACTGCCATATTCTCCTCCCCGCTTCCTCCCCCTTCCCCCTCCCCTCCTCCCCTCTCCCCTCTAATGTTTCTGTGCTTTTGCGAGAGAGCAGCGACAGAGTATGAGTGGGGAGGGGCAGAGAGAGAGGGAGACACAGAATCTGAAGCAGGCTCCAGGCTCTGAGCTGTCAGCACAGAGCCTGATGCGAGGCTCAAACTCATAAACCACAAGATCATGCTCTGAGCTGAAGTTGGATGCTTAACCATCTGAGACACCCAGGCGCCCCTCTTATTCTTTCCATTTTTTAAATTTAAGGGGGCGGGGGTGGTGGGAGAAAGAGAGAGAATCTCCAGCAGGCCCCTACTCTTCACATGGAGCCCGATGTAGGGTTGGATCACACATCTCTGGGATCATGACCTGAGTTGAAATCAAGAGTTGGAAGCTCAACCGACTGAGCCACCCACCCAGATGCTCTGACGTTCCCTCTTCTTAAAGTATCTTCCTCTCCAATCCCACTGCTGCCAAATCTAACCTTGTAGTTTTACCTATTTGGAAAACAATGAATTACTTCTGCACTCAAAATATCTTTTATTATCCTTTTACATCCTAACTAGAGGTCCTTTCCCTCCTCAGCCCGTCCTTTATCCTTCCCCCTTTCCCTCCCTACTTTTTAAGTGTTTAATGAGCACTTATTATATACAAGTGCTTAAAGGGAATCAAATTACTGCCCTTAAGGAAAGAAAATATAGTTAAGTAAACGGAACATACACATCTTAATACAATCTTTCAGTAAGTATCTGGAACATGACTCTCTATTCTCACCATTTCTATTTTCTCTTTTTCTTCACCTTGCCACCCTATTCTTGCCTCTGATTTCCAACAACAGTAGCTTATTGTCTACTGGTCATCAAAGCACGCTATAGCTTTGGGTATGCAACTTCGGGCTTCAACCACAAGCAGACTTTAGTGCAAGGTCAGCTCTACCACCAGCCAGCAGAGTCATTTTGGAAAGATGAGAATAATAATAGTATTTATTTCTTAGGGCTATTGTTAGATTTAGAGATAATTTAGGTAAACCATGTACCTGGTTCAAAGCTATTACCCAATAGACAGAACTATGGTAAAAAAAAAAAAATCATCATATTAAGTCTAGTATTATTGAGTCACACTCTACATTTTTATACATAAAATTTGAAATTAACCTTTTATAGTTGTTAAAATTATTCACAAGTAAATGAAATTGCTCATGTATCACATGGTTTCTGTTTGGAGTAGAAATGTGTAGGGGAGATATCACACCCTGTGGGAACCAGCATAAGGACATTTTGCCTGAAAATGGATGGGTAAGAAACAATATCCCACCCTTTTTTCCTTTAACCTCTTTCCATTCCCCTTCCAATGACTAGGTAAAGTAAGCTTTCTCAAATAAAAAAGGAGAGTCTGCTTTCTTTATGTTTAAATTTAGTTCCATGCTATAAATTTCTAACTCTACCCAGGACTTTCACGGGCTGCTTTCTGTTAAGAAGATCCCATGAAAGGGTCAAGCTAAATTTTTTTGCCCAGAATTGTGTTTTTGGTATGCTGTTGGCATTGACAGTCCCTATGGTTACACATCCTGTTAGCCAGAGCACTTCCCTTAAGCAACAGAGGAGTAGAGACCAGAATGGAGAAGGTGGCAGGCAATGCCCAGCAAGCAGTCTGGTCAGGGGAAAGTAATGGGGTAAGAGTGATAGATGAAAGAATCCTTGTGAAACAGAGACAAACAAAGACAGGAGGAATAATAACCCAACTGAAAAGGATCCTGGAAATAAAAGGAAAAAAGAATTTACCACAAAAAGAACGTAGGGATAAAATATAGTACTTATTAATACAAAGTTAGATAACAATTACATTTGTTTTAAGTTCATGAATTATTATGTGGAGAAGAAAGGATACTTGTTTTGTGAATTTAAAGCATTTGGAGTTATTTTACATATCCAAATATCCTTTGCATTAAATGCAGAAGTCAAACTTATCTGTTGATATAGATTCTCCCACACTCCCAGCTTGAGAGAAAATGTTCTTCAGCTTTTTGGAGACATGAGGTACTTTTAATAATGTGATGAGAATTATGGACTCTCAATCATAGAAAAAAATACACTTATAAACAAAATATTATGCACATAATTTTATTCATTTGTGGACATGGACATACTAATAGCTCTTCATACATTCCAAAATTCTCTGATAAAGAGGCTGGAATAAAATATTTCACCTTCACTTGACTGATGACTTATCCAAAAGAAGCCATTATTTTCATAAAATAATCATGTCTCACTCAAATGGTAAACATTGGGAAGGATATAAGGTTATTACTTAGTTCCAAACTCTAGGAAAAAGTTCAAATCTTCATCCTGTTTATGTTATAATACAAATCACATGTAACGTTAACAAGACAGATTAATTTACAACTTCTGCTTATGTGTTTTCTTTAAGGGCCTGAGTTATGTAAAGGAAAGAAAATTTTACATTTCAGCTGATCCACTTTGGGCAGATTGCTTGTCTGATCAGATGCAAGGCATCTTCAGAGAGAGAGGCAAGGCAGAGAGAAAGGGGACCAGGGAGGAAGTGCAAGTTGGAGAGAGATTTACACATCTACTTTATTATGGTGAATAAATGATGAACAAAAGAAGTTCAGGGAATTAACATCAGGAAATGGCCAATATACACAATTGACTTGATATAAGGGCATAAATCTTAAGACTCAAAAGTGAAATTTAATGAACCATTAACTACTAAATGCAATGTGGTAACCTGGGTTGAATCCTGGAACAGAAAATAGTCCATCAATAAAAAAGCTGGGGAAATCTGAATAAAGGCTATGATTTAGTGAATAGTATTGTGCCAATGTTAATTTCTTTATTTTCACGAATATAGTTATGTAAGATGATGACATTAGGGGAAGTTGAGTACTATCTTTGCAACACTTCTGTAAATCTAAAGCTATTTCAAAATAAAAGGCTAAAAGTATTTAGGAAGAATCTTGACTGGAGGGACTAAATTGGATCTTGAAAAAAATCATCAGATCGTCTAATATGATTTCAGAAAACCAAGTGCTGATACATACCACTTTTAAAGAAATATTCCACCTGACTGCTCAGTAAATCTACCCTCATGTTTCATCTTCCTTACTTTCATATCCCTATTTTATATTTAACGTGGTCCCTCTGACCAGGCTTCTTTTCATTCAGGAGGAAAGAAAAATGCCTGGTTGACCATGATTTACCCTTTCATATTCTTGAATTAGCTCTTCTATTTCCTAGAGCAAAAAGATTCCTCTTTAACTCTTCTCACAGACAAAATTAACCCAGCAATTTATCATTTCCATTCTTTTCAAACTTGCTTCAAAATAACAGTTCCTTGTAAGATCCTATCTATGCATAGTTTAATTGGGTGGAAAAATATCTATGTGTACTACTAACTGTGTGTGGAGCAGTAAGGAAATAAAATTCTTCTCTTCCAGTGTTTAAGCAATTATATTGCTTGGCTTAATAAAAACAGATTTATTGAATGTTTTTATGTAATCCAATAAGACAAACATTTATAAGTCTTTGATGAGCCATGTGCTGTGCTAAATGATGAGAAAACAAGGCTAAGATGAAAACCTTGACTTCAAGGAGGTTCCATTTTAGTGAAGACATAGACAAGGAAAGAAGTTATTGAAGTATATTCAATCCTATCAGAGAGTATATAGTCTCTCATGTGATTGTACAAGAAAGGCATTGAGATTCTGGCCAAATGCATGTTTAATCATTATTTTTTCCAATGTTAAACACCTATAAAACAGACTAAAATTGTATCTTTCCCATGTTTTTTTTAAAAGACAGATGCTTTCCCCCTGCACACAAAGGATCTCTTTAAATTGTTTTACTCTAGATGCAATGCATCTATGGCATGCCATTTTCTGTGAAACATATTGTTGCATTTTGGTCTAACACATTATTTTCCCAGTGACTGTTTATCATCTGCTCTATGTTTGTCTAATGAACAAAAAGTGCAAGGCGACAAAATAAATAAACCTCCATAAAACAATGAAAAGGCAACCATGCATCATCGATTTAGCAGGGGTAAAAAAGGAAGGAATAAAGAGAGCATAGTGAGTTAGTTGCTTCTGAATACCCAGGAAAAAGCATCTGTGTTTCTCAACAAGTCAATAGCATTAACTGTGCCAACTAGTTGGAACCACTGAGGAAGAAAAAAATCAGCCAGATTTTGATACAAAAACATCATTCAGCTGTATTCAGGTGCTATAACATCATACAGTCAATCAAGAAGCCAACCAAGCATCTGTAATAAGATTTCAAATGTGTCCACATACAGTAATTTCTCCTATTACTAAATTTTTCCTACTACCAAAAATTCAACCAAGAGAAGTATTTTAATATTTAGAATCCCTCTACATATGGAATCCGAGCTAGCATATCACAATAAGCCACCATACCCTGAGTGGTTTAAACAGAATTTATTTCTCACAGTTCTGGAGGCTGAGAATGTGTTGGCAAGTGAAGGTTCATTCTGAGGCCTCTTCTCTTGGCTTGTAGGGGGCTGCTTTTCTACTGTGTACTCACATGGTCTTTTTGTGAAGTGGGGGCAAGAAGCAAACACAAGAGTATCTCTTTTTATAAGAAGAATTATCCTATTGAATCAAAGCCCTACCCTTATAATCTCATTTAACCTTAGTTTCTTCCTTAGAGGCACATCTCTGAATACAGTCACACTGGAATTTAAGGCCTCAACATATGAATATGGAGGGATTCAAATATTCAATTCATAACAACTCACAAAAGAAAGGGGAGTTTTGAAGTTGGAGGGGAAAGAATGCAAATCATCAGTTGAAAAATATATAAGGAAACAGTGGGGGAGAGGGGGAGAGGCAAACCATGACAAACTCTTGAATGCTGAGAACAAACTGAGGAATGATGGGTGTGGGGGGAGAAGGGAAGGGGGGTGATGGGCATGGAAGAGGGCACTTGTTGGGATTAGCACTGGGTGTTATATGGAAACCAACTTGACAATAAACTATTTGTAAAAAAAAAATAAAGTTATACAAATCAAACTAATTAAAAAAAAGAAAAATATATAAAACCACAGGTTAAAACGTTAGTTCCTGAATACACACCTAAAAGTAGTGTCAACTACAGCAGCTTTTCCAGAGATGTCAGTGCCTCAGGCGTACCTCCCCAATTGTCAGGACAAATAGAGTCTCCTGGAAAACCAGCATATCATACATGATAGGAGGTAATGTAGTGGTTGGATTAGGGCTAGAAAAAAGGCAGTGGATGCAAAGAAGGTGCTAGTAGGTGAATAATATTTCCTAGGAGAACGTATTTTAAAATTTGATAAATAGTAACTTTCTAAACTTATATTTGGATTAAAATTTTTGATGACTTTCTGAAAGTATATTTGGAAGCACATTTCAGGGCATTAAAATTTTTTTTTAAACTTTTATTTATTTTGAGAGAGAGAGCGTATGAGCAGGAGAGGGGCAGAGAGAGAAGGAGACACATAGTCTAAAGCAGGCTCCAGGCTCTCAGCTGCACAGGGCTCAAACCCATAAACTGTGAGACTATGACCTGAGATGAACTCAAAGGCTTAACTGACTGAACCATTCAAGCACTGCCATTTCAAGGCATTTTAAGAGGAGCTATAGGAATGTGGTGTGTATGTGTGTGTGTGTTTTCTAGTTTTATCCTAAATATGTAGAGTGCCCTAAGGTAAACATTTTAACCTCTCTGTTCCTAGACCTCCATATTCATATGTAGAATGATAGTGATAAATATTTTCCATAATTTACCACATCAAGACATAGTATCATATAACATATTAGTAAAAAATTATTTTTTAATATGAAGTTCCAGTAACATCTGAGTGGTTCAGTAAGTTGAACACCTGACTTTTGGTTTTGGGTCAGGTCATGATCTCAAGGTTTGTGTATTGGGCTCTGTGCTGCCAGTGCAGAGCCTACTTGGCATTCTCTCTCACACACACTCTCTCTGCTCTTCATGCACTCTCTTTATCTAAAATAAATAAATAAACTAAAAATAAATAAATAAATGTAGAGTTCCAAATTTAAAAAATTAGAGAAGGGTCTAATACCAACACAAATATAACTCATATATTTGGACAAAGCACTAAGCACCACTAGTCATCAGATTCTTTAACTGTAACACAGGGATATTAAACTAAAATCTGATCTCTGAAATTTCTTTGGGTTTATGACTCGATGTTTTTCACGTGATCAAACTGATAAGCATAAAAGGACTCCAGAGAATCTTTATTCTTAGATAAAGCTGCACATATTTTCTTATTATTCTAACTTTAAAATGTGATTTTACTCTTGTGTACATTTTATTTAATTTTTTAATGTTTATTTTTGAGAGAGAGAGAGAGAGAGAGCATGCAAACAGGGGAGGGGCAGAAAGAGAGGGAGACAGAGGATCTGAAGCAGGCTCTGCACCTGATGCAGGGCTTGAACTCACAAACCATGAGACCATGGCCTGAGCCAATGTGGACACTTAACGGACTGAGCCACCCAGGTGCCCCTTGTGTACATTATAGACTTTGTAAAGCAATTTATCTCATTTTATATTTTTTCTCACTACACCCTGTGACAATTTCAGTTCTCACTTTCCAAACGAAGTTACTTGTTTGAGTACAGTGAGGTTAAATGACTTGCTGGAGGTTTTCTCCACTGCGGCAGAGACTCAATCCACTAAATTCAAGTAAATTCTACTTTTAAGTCCATATAAATGCCACTTTCAAGTGGGAAATAAAAAGTTATTCTTCAGTCAATTGTATTAATCCATAAACATTTATTATTTTTTTGAGGTCTAATTGACATATAACATTATATTAGTTTCAGGTGTACCACATAATGGTTATACATTGAAATGGTACACATTGGCATATATTGAAAAATGATTAGAACAATAAGTCCAGTTAACATCTGTCACCATTCATAGTTGCAAAAAATTTGTTTTCCCATAAGCATTGGATATTTATTATACATCTGTGTTGGATTTTGCAGTTTTATTAATTGAATCATAGTCTCTGCAGTGTTCCTCTCTATAAAGCAAATATGAATCTACAGACATGTTAGTAAAACTGAAGTTTTCACCAGTTTACAATATTTTCCACTCAATTTCTCTAATTTCTACCCCTTCCATATGGCATGAGATAAAAGATGCCTTCTTTGAAATTACTCAGAGTTTACCCACAAGTATGCATTGATTTAAAGCTATGGCAAGAAGCAAATATAAAAAGGGAAGGTGTAGCATTACATATTTATTTTCTCTGTGTGGCTTCTTGGCTCTGATACATGGGATTGGCTACTTTGTGCTATTAGGCTAATGTAAAATGCTGGAGTGTAAAAATAAAGTCTTGGTTACATTGGAAGCTATCCAAATAAGAGTTCCAAATAATGATGGTGGATGTGACAGAATTTCTAATAAAATTGAGCAATTTCACAGATAAGAATAATTCACTGAGAGATTCCACAACATTTTACTATCTTGATGTGACAGAAGGATCACTTAATCTTTGCATGTTAGACCACTAGGTATTGAACATGCAGTGTACCAGTATAATTACTATACAGTACTTCTACTGTTTGAGCTATCAGTAGTTGGGAGAGGTTTAGAAAGACAAATCCTAAATAATATTTCTCTTAATTATTAATAGATAATTAAAAATACAGGGGCTTGGAGAAAAGAGTGTAACTTGATGGTTAAGATCATTGACTAGGGAGACACAATGATATTCAAAACTATTGGATTTAGAAGCAGAAAACCGAGTTCTAGACTCCAAGTTAATAAGGTGAGGATAACAAATTTTCTGTAGAGCCTAGACTAAGCAGTGGCTGTAGGATTGACAGGAAAAGATGGCCTGAACTTGAGGGAGTGGTCGCCAATTAATCTACATAATTGAGAATTCTTGTACCTCCTCAATTAATCACTTATTAAAAATTTTTGAAGATGACCACATCTGTTCAAATATCTTCAGAGATCTAGGGCAAGATTTCTAGCGGGTTTTATTTCCAAGCCCTTTTGGCAAGACAATTATATTCTTACTTATGTGAATATGATAACTGAAGTCAGAGGAATGGCTCCTTGGGAGTCTTGGGGTCAGGGAATATTGATAAATATGTATTTCATTTCTGGACCAAAGGACCCTTACTATTAAAATGAATTACTTGGTTTCATTTATAGGAAGAAAAAAAACCCCACACATTTACTTTGCTGGAAGAGAGCTGAGAAGAATTTGTGTCAAATAATTCTTTTAAACCTTTTTTTTTTTTTTAATGTTTTATTTATTTCTAGGAGAGAGAGAGAGCGTGAGCAGGGGAGGGTCAGAGAGAGAGGGAGTCACAGACTGAAACAGGCTCCAGGCTCTGAGCTGGCAGTCAGCACAGAGCCCGACGCGGGGCTCGAACCCACGAACCGCGAGATCATGACCTAAGCGAAAGTCGGACGCTTAACGACTAAGCCACCCAGGCGCCCCGTGTCAAATAATTCTTAAGCATGAGAGAAAATGCATGAAACTGACTTTGTTAAAAAGCAAGGTTATTGGGGTGCCTGGGTGGCTTAGTCGGTTGAGCGTCCGACTTTCGCTTAGGTCATGATCTCGCGGTTCGTGGGTTCGAGCCCCGCGTCGGGCTATGTGCTGACTGCCAGCTCAGAGCCTGGAGCCTGTTTCAGAGTCTGTGTCTCCCTCTCTCTCTGACCCTCCCCTGCTCACGCTGTCCCTCTCTCTCTCTCTCTTCTAGAAATAAATAAAAATATTTTTTTAAAAAGTAAGGTTATTATATTAGTATTCACTAATCATTTTTTATAATCCTTAATGAATGGTAAAATTGGGAAGTAAAAAATGAGGGAAAGAAAAAGAAACTGCTAGTGGCTATTATGTTTGTTTTGTGTTTTTACAACACTGAACATGGGCTACACATCACTAATTATGCTTACATAATATCAGATTTTATAAGAAACATCTTATATAATTATTAGCCATATTATATTGCATTATGTTTACCATAGTAAGGTAAGTATTCTACTCCTAAGTCTATAAAATATTATTTTATGCTTTGAAAAAACACAAGTAGTAAACGGGTTACAAATAAATTTTAATTACCTTAGAATTTATAATTAATATTGATGATTTGTTGGATGTCCTCCAACTCCTTTGATAACAGAAACAGTCTGGTTAAGGAAACTCTACCCACATACAAGACATATATTTTCTCTCTGAAAAACAGCACTTAAATTTTTTCTAGTGTGTTTAAACATAGGTATAAATGATTTGGTGTTTAGTATTTAATCAGTATTTCAATTTATTGCTTTATTAACTAGAATTATCAGAACTTTAAGATTTCTGGTTGGCAAGATGGCGGAGAAGTAAGGAGCTCCGTACTTGCACTCGCGCCCATACATCACACAGAAAAGATCTGAAGCCATTGGTGGAAACCTTACGTAACCTGAGAGATTGGGAGAAAAAAAGGATGCAGAATCCACTGAGAAAGCCTTCTAATGTGAGTGTGAACTGGGGATGATAAAATCAGGCTGGGATCGGAGACTCCAGGGTTGAAGGCGATCCCCCTCTACCCTCTACGGGGAGTGACAGGGGAAAAAGAGAGAGTCCGAAACGGAAAAACCTCCGCTCTGGGGGAAAAACCTCCGCTCAGGGCATAGAAAGACCGTATTTGCCAAATACCTGCACGCCAGGTCCCCTCACGCCAACTGGTCCCGGGGGCGCTGAGCTCACGGACTGCTTCTTTGTGCTGGCTCCTGGCTGGCTGGACTTCTAGAGAAGCGGCGCGCCTGCCGCCATTGTAGTTCCCGGGCAGCTGGGGCGCCTGAAAGAGCCGCGCATGGACACCCGGCGTCCGCGCTCCTGGCTGGCTGGAACTCCAGAGGGAAGGCAAAGAGCTAAAGACTGGGAAGTTTCCCTGTGAGTTCGTGTTTCAGGTGACAAGCCATAGAGGGACCTGGTTTTCCTCACTCCAGTGGGCTCCGCGCACCCGGCAGACAAGCCCCTGACCATGCTCGCCAGCCCGACTCAGAGAAGGAAGCAGCAATTCTGACTCCACCCCCAGAGCTCGGCAGGGGGCCTGGAATTGCCCCGAGGGGGTTTCCTGGGAAGCTGTGTCTAAAGCAATTTCAGCGGGGCGCGCGGACTGGGATTTGNCAACTAATCTTTGACCAAGCAGGAAAGAATATCCAATGGACAAAAGACAGCCTTTTTAACAGATGGTGTTGGGAGAACTGTACAGCAACATGCAGAAGAATGAAACTAGATCATTTCCTAACACCATGGACAAAAATATACTCAAAATGGATAAAGGATCTGAACCTNACTGATGGATGTGGAGGGGAGGGGGGATGGGCACTGGGTGTTATGTGGAAACTAATTTGACAATAAACTATTTTTAAAAATATAAATAAATAAAATAAAATAAATTAAAAAAATTAACAGAAACAAATAAAATAAAGGTTTGTATAAAAAAAAGAACTTTAAGATTTCTTTGATATTATTTGGTTTTATTTTACTGTATGGAGTTATAATTGAAAAAGTTATAGCAATATGTATTTTGCTTTTGCTTTTTATTATATGTAATTTGTTTTGTAATATACATATTAAACTATTACTTTAAAAGCTTGAAAAAATAACCAAGAGTCATAGAAACATTTAAGTACACCATTCTTGGGGAAAGATCATAAGAATAAGTTTCTAGATAAACTCTGGAATAGCATTTCCTGGAGATAATCAACCAGACTGTTAATGCCATGACCCAAGAAATTTCTAAAAATAATCCAAAATTGTGAATAGAGCTTTGAAAACATCTTGATTGGATTTGATCCCTGCAGAAGATGAATAGGTCCTGGTTTTTATTTACAATCCTATAGAATATTGTTTAGGCATGAAAAACAAAAACCATGGGTAAATCTGACGTGATTTTTATTTTAATTCTATTAAGAGAATTTTTTTTTTAAGGTTTCACCTGAGTTTTTTTTTTTTTAATGTTTTATTTATTTCTAGGAGAGAGAGAGAAAGACAGCGTGAGCAGGGGAGGGTCAGAGAGAGAGGGAGTCACAGACTGAAACAGGCTGCAGGCTCTGAGCTGGCAGTCAGCACAGAGCCCGATGCGGGGCCCGAACCCACTAACCGCGAGATCATGACCCAAGCGAAAGTCGGACTCCCAACCGACTAAGCCACCCAGGCACCCCTATTAAGAGAATTTTAGACTTTCAGTGCTAAAAATGAGAAAGTTCCTGAAAACTGGGTTGAGTTAGTCACCCCACCAATTGTCCTTGCTTCTTTTGCCTACCTGGAAAATGAATGCAATGTCCAAGCATGCAACTTTCATTCTGAAACTATAATAACAATGCTTTATGCAGATAGAAGTGCAAATAGATAAAGGAAAAACCTAGGTTCCTAATGCCTTATCTGAGCAGCTATATTTGCTTTGAATTTACTAACTCTGCACTAGATAAGAAAAACCACCTGGTTTTATTCAAGTCACTGTAGTAGTATTTCCTGTCAAATGTAGCCAAATGTGTTCTCAACTCATGGATACATCCAGTTGACTCTGGAGATTCAGAGAAACTTTTTGAAAAAGATGTTGATTACTCTGAATCTTCATCAATGAGCAAAAACTAATGAGGTTAATAAAGGCTTTCAGCTTGTGGTCAAGCCACAGTAGGCACTGAATGGAGTGACTAAAACTCCAATAGAAAACCCATCATCTCTCTGGCATGAAGAAGCAGAGGACACAGTGCAGGACAATCACAGCCATTGGAAAATAATGTATGTGAAGGAAGATATAGTATATAATTCAAAGGAGAGAAAGCCAGAAAATATTTAAGCCAGCAGGAGGAAAATAACCTAGAAATACAAGGAAACAGTGATTCAAATAACTGCTCACTCTTCGCAAACAATAGAGACCAGAAGATAGTGGAACAAAATTGTTAAAGTGCTGAAATCTGTTATCTTAGAAGTCTACATAAAGTGAAAATATCCTTCAAAAATGAAAGTATAATAAATATATTTTCAGATAAGTTAAGATAATTTATTACTGTGTGATCTACATTACAAGAAATGCTCAAGGAACTTCTTAGGGTGATGAGAAATGATATCAGAGCTTGAGGAAGAAAAAAAGAGAACCTGAAATAATAAATATATTAGTAAATATAAAAGGCTATATCTCCTTCTATCTATTAAAATGAATGTTTTAAAAATAATACTCTTGGGGTACCTGGGTGGCTCAATTGGTTAAACATCCAACTTTGGCTTAGGTCATGATGTCACAGTTCATGAGTTTGAGCCCCACGTCAGGCTTGTTGCTGTCAGTATGGAGCCCACTTCGGATCATCTGTCCCTCTCTCTCCCTGCTCCTCTACCACTTGTACTTTCTCTCTAATAAATAAATAAAACATTAAAAAAGTATAAAATTGAATAAAAATAATACTTCTGAGGGATGCCTGGCTGGTTCAGTCAGAAAAGCATGCAACTCTTGATCTTGAGATCACGAGTTTGAGCCCCACATTGGATGTAGTGTTTGCTTTAATAAATAAAACTTTAAAAAATAATACTCTTGTGATATAAGGTTTGAGTTTGTAAACGTAATAATGAAGACTATGGTATAAAGGATGGAAAGTTGCAATAAATACACCTATATAGGTACAAGGTTTCTACATTTTATATTAGATAATGTTAACTTTAAGGATACCATAAAAATTTATTGTGTATATTTAAAGTTGTAACTAAGAATTCAATAGATGGGGAATAGAAATGAAATTTTAAAAAATTCAACAAATCCCAAAGAAAGTAACAAAGGAGGAACAAAAAGAAACAAAACAGATGACAAAATCAAAATGATAAAATCAAATAATAAAATACAAGATCTAAATCTAACCACATGGAACCAAGGAAGATGGCAACAGAATAAGAGAACCTTTGGCTCATTTTGTCCCATGAATCCAAATAGGGACCTATCAAATCATCCTAAATACCACAGAAATTGACCTGAAGACTGGCAGAATAAACTTCACAACTAAAAGTAGAGAAGAGGCCACATCTGAGAAGGCAGAAAGTGCAGAGACACAGTTTGGGGGAGAAAAGGATCATGGCCACTACAGTGGGGAAGGAACCATGGTCGCAAAGGAGAGTGAGAGACAGACTCGCACACAGGGAAGATGAAACCCCATAGCATTTGGCTTGGAAAGCAAGAAGGGCTGAAATTCATGAATTCTTGCAACCAGTGGGACTTAAAGCCTGGAGTTTTAAAGGTCAGAAGGCTTGGTTCAAGGAGAACCTGAAGGACTGAAGCTCTTCTTGGAGAGAAGGAAGGCAAACAGTTGATGGATATACAGCTTTGAAATGGCTACCTGAAGAGCACCAGGGCACCCAGTGAGGACGTTATTTGCTATTCTTGGAACATGACCCAGAGAGGCAGCATTCATGGAGAGACCCCTCTGGGAACAAAGGAACTGGCTGGCACCATTTCCCTCCCTCACCCTTCAGCATAAGCACAGGGCCACCTGTGGGCATCAGGACAGTCAGACACTTGCTACCTAACTTGCTTACACCAAGCCCCATCCCCCCAGATTCCAGTAAAACTGCCCCTTCCAGTCACTCTTGCCTTAGCTCCAGTATGATGGGCCCCCTTCCCCCCAAACCAGTCCAAAACCCTGCAAACACCAAGATTCTCAACCCAACAGTTCTTCTTAAGGCCATTACCCTCAAGAACAGAAGATGTAACTGACTTTCTGAATACACAAAAGCAGGCACAAAAACTTAGACAAAATGAGAAGACAGAAGAATTAGTCCCAAACAGGATAAGGCCGCAGACAGAGATCTAAGTGAAAGAGATATAAGTAATATGATAAGTAATGATCATAAAAATACTCCCATGACTTGAGAAAAGAGTGGAATATATGAATGATAGCCTTAAAAGAGAGATAAGGAAAAACACAGAAGAGATAAAGACTTCAATAAACAAAACAAGAAACAAGGTTGATGGATTTAAACAGCAGGTAGAAAGAAGTAGAGGAACAAATTAAAGACCCAGAAAACAGAGTAGTGGGAGGTAATCAAGCTTAACAAAACAGAGAAGAAAGAATAGAGAATGAAAATAGAAATGAGTTCACCAAACTCAATATCCGGAAAACAAATAATCCAGTGAAGAAATGGTCAGAAGACATGAACAGGCATTTCTCCAAAGAGGACATCCAGATGGCAAACAGACACATGAAACGATGCTCAGCATCCCTCCTCATCAGGGAAATACAAATCAAAACCACACTGAGATACCACCTCACACCGGTCAGAGTGACTAAAGTGAACAAATCAAGAGACTCTAGATGCTGACGAGGATGTGGAGAAATGGTCACCCTCCTACACTGTTGGTGGGAATGTAAACTGGTGCAACCCCTCAGGAAAATAGCATGGAGGTTCCTCAAAAAATTAACAATAGAACCCCCCTGTGACCCAGTAATAGCACTGCTAGGAATTTACCCAAGGAATACAGGGGTGCTGATGCATAGGGGCACATGTACCCCAATGTTTATAGGAGCACTTTCAACAATACCGAAAACATGGAAAGAACCTAAGTGTCCATCAACTGATGAATGGATCAAGAAGATGTGGTATATATATATGGAATACTACATGGCAATGAGAAAGAATGAAATCTGGCCATTTGTAGCAACATGGAAGGAACTAGAGGGTGTTATGCTGAGCGAAATAAGTCAGGCAGAGGACAGATACCATATGTTTGCACATATAGGTGGATTAGGAGGAAGCTAACGGAGGACCATGAGGGAGAAGAAGGGGGAAAATAGTTGGGAGAGGGAGGGAAGCTAACCATGAGAGACTCTTGAATGCTGAGAACAAACTGAGGGCTGATGGGGGTAGGGCAGAGGGTAAGGGGGGTGATGGCCATGGGGGAGGGCACATGTTGGGATGAACACTGGGTGTTATATGGAAACCAACTAAACTATTTAAGAAAAAAAATGCTGAAATAAAGTATTAAATAGAAAAAAAATAAAACAGCATTATTTCAACTATCAAAAAAAAAAAAACAAGAAAATGTGGTTTATCTATACAATGGAATACTATATGGCAATGGGAAAGAATGAAANTGGCCATGGGGGAGGGCACATGTTGGGATGAACACTGGGTGTTATATGGAAACCAACTAAACTATTTAAGAAAAAAAATGCTGAAATAAAGTATTAAATAGAAAAAAAATAAAACAGCATTATTTCAACTATCAAAAAAAAAAAAACAAGAAGATGTGGTTTATCTATACAATGGAATACTATATGGCAATGGGAAAGAATGAAATCTGGCCATTTATAGCAACATGGATGGAACTCAAGGGTGTTATGCAAAGTGAAATAAGTCAGATAGAGAAGGACAGATATCATATGTTTCCACTCATAAATGGAACAGGAGAAACTTAACAGAGGACCATGGGGGAGGGGAAGGGGGAAAATAGTTGGGAGAGGGAGGTAAACCAAGAGACTCTTGAATACTGAGAACAAACTGAGGGCTGATGGGGATGGGAGAGAAGGGAAGGGGGGTGATTGACATGGAGAAGGGAAGAGGGCACTTGTTGGGATTAGCACTGGGTGTTATATGGAAACCAATTTGACAATAAAGTATAAAAGAAAAAAAATTTTAAATAAAAGCCATTTTTCTAATAAAAACCCTCTTAATACTATTGCATATTTGAAGGTTGCTAAGAGAGTAAATTGTAAAAGTCATTGTAAGAGAAAAAAATTCAGTAACTGTGTAAGGTGATAGTTGGTAACTAGACTTACCAAAATGTTAATGATTTTGTAATATATACAAATACTGACTCAGTATGTTGCACACATGAAACTAATATAATTTTCTATGTCAATTATACCTCAATAAAAATTTTATTCTAAAAAAAGCTAGATTTAAAAAACTTTTATAAAAACCTATAAAAAAAGAAAGAAAATAGAAATGAGAATAGACTTAAAGAACTCAGTGACTCCATTAACATAATAACATTCTCATTACAAGAATTAAGAAAAAGAAGGAAGAGGAGAGGTGGAAGAAGAGAAGGAGGAGGAAGAGGAGGAGGAGGAAAAGGAGTGAGAAAAAGAAGAAGGGAGAAAGGGGGCAGAAAATTTATTTGAAGAAATAATAGCTGAAAATTTCCTTAATCTGGGGAAGGATACAGATATCTACATCCAGGAAGCTTAGAGAAACCCCAACAAAATCAACAAAAGCAGATCCACACCAAGACCTGTTTTAACTAAAATGGCAATATATAATAATAAAGAAAAAAATCTAAAAACAGCAATACAAAAAAAGATAGATACATACAAGGGAAACCCCTAAGGCTATCAAGGCTGTTTCAACAGAAACTTTACAAGCCAGAAGGTAGTGACATGATATATTCATGGTGCTGGGTGGGGAAAAGTCTGCAGCTATACATATTCTATCCAGCAAGGTTATCATTCAGAATGGAAGAGACAAAGAGTTTCCCAGAGCACTAAACCAGTCCTACAAAAAAACTTAAAGGGCACTCTGTGAGTGGAAAGGAAAGAGCAAAAGTAACAGTATGAAGTTAGGAAACACAAAAGTAGTAAAAATGAATATTTCTGTAAAGAAAAGAATTTACCAACTAAAAGGATATAAAATATGACACCATATACCTAAAATGTGGGGACAAAAGGAGTAATGAATGAGTTCAAACTTAAATTAACATCAATTTAATATAGACTGCTATATGAAGAAGAGGTTATATGCAAACTTAATGGTAACCACAAGTCAAAAAAACACTAATAAATATATGAAGAATAGAAAGAAAGAAATCTAAACATATCACTAATGAAAACGAGCAAATCATGAAAAAGAAAAAGACAAGAAAATATTAGAGAAAATCTTCAGGAACAACCACAAAACAAGTAATAAAATGGCAAAAAATACATATCTATGGATAATTAATTGGAACGTAAATGGACTAACTGTTCCAATCAAAAGACATAAGGTGATTGAATGGATAAAGCACACACACACACACACACACACACACACACATGACACATATATTCTGCTACAGGGGACATTTCAGATCTAAAGATACATACAGATTGGAAGTAAGGGGATGGAGAAATATTTATTATGGAAATGAATGCCAAAAGAAAGTCAGGGTAGCAATAATTATATAAGACAAAATAGACTTTAAAACAAAGACGAAAACGAAAGACAAAGAAGGGCACTATATTAAAAAAAAGGGGACAATCCAACAAGGAGATATAATCATTGTAAATATTTATGTGCCCAACATTAAAGAACTCAAATACATGCAATAGTTAATAACAAACAAAAAGGAGCTAAGCAATAATAATGCAATAATAGTAGGAGACTTTAACACCCCACTTACATCAATGGACAGACCATCTAAACAGAAAATAAACAAAGAAATAATGGCTTTGAATAACACAATGGATGAGATGAAGTTGACATATACATTCAGAACATTTCAATTTTTTAAAATTTTTTACTGTTTTATTTATTTTTGAGAGAAAGAGACAGAGGCAGAGTGTGAGTGGGTGAGGGGCAGAGAGAGAATGAGACACAGAATCCAAAACAGCTCCAGACTCTGAGCTACCTGCACTGAGCCCGACGCGGGGCTCAAACCCACGTACTGTGAGATCATGACCTGAGCCGAAGTCGGATGCTTAACCGACTGAGCCACCCAGGCACCCTTAGAACATTCCATTTTAAAACAGCTGAATACACATTCTTTTCAAGTGCTTCAGAATAGATCACATTCTATACCACATACATACATACCACAAAACAATGCCTGATAAATTCAAAAAGATTGAAGTCATATCATGCATCTTTTCTGACACAATGCTGTGAAACTGGAAGACACCACAAAAAAAATCTGGAAAGAACACAAATACATAGAGATTAGATAATATGCCACTAAACAATGAATGAGTTCACCATGGAAATAAAAGAAGAAACAAAAATGTACATGAAAACAAATGAACATGAAAACACAATGGTTTAATACCTTTGAGATGCAGCAAAAGCAGTTCTAAGAGGTAGGTTTATAACAATATAGGCCTACTAGAGAAGCAAGAAAAATCTCAAATAAACAACCTAACCTCTCACATAAAGAAGCTAGAAAAAGAATAATAAATAAAATCTTAAACAAGCAGAAGGAAGGAAATAATGATTAGAGCAGAAATAAATGATACAAAAACTTAAAAAAAAATAGAACAGATCAATGACACCAGGAGTTAGTTCTTTGAAAAAAAATCAATAAAATTGATAAACCTCTAGCTAATCTATCAAGAAAAAGGAAACTCAAATAAATAAAATTATAAATAAGAGAGAAGAAATAGCCATCAATACCACAGAAATACGATTATGAGAACATTTATGAAAAACTACATGCTAACAAATTAGACAACCTAGAAAAAAATGAATAAATTCCTAGAAATATATAACCTACCAAAATTGAAACAGGAAGAAGTAGAAAATTTGAACAGACCATTTATCAGCAAAGAAATTGAATCAATAATCAAAAAACTCCCCCCACAAAAAAGCCTAGGACCATATGGCTTCACAGGCAAATTCTACCAAATACTTAGGGAAGACTTAATACCTGTTCTTCTCAACTTTTTCCAATAAATAGAAAATGTAGGAAAACTTCCAAATTCATTCTATAAGCCCATTATCATTCTGATACCAAAACGACAATAAGACACCCCCCCCCTCAAAAAGGACAACTACAGGCCAATATCTCTGATGAACATAAATGCAAAAATTCTCAATAAAATAGTAGCTAACCCAATCCCACAACACATTAAAAAATCATTCACTATGATCAAGTGGGATTTATTCCTGGGTTGAAAGAGTGCTTCAAGCCAGCACTTAATTAATTAAGTGCTTAATTAAAATTAATCTTATCTTATGGATATGAATCATCTGATCATGTCAATAGACACAGAAAAAGCATTTGACAAAGTACAATGTCTATTCATGATAAAAACCCTCAACAAAGTAGGTTTAGAAGGAACATACCTCAACATAATAAAAGCCATTAATGAAAAACTAACAGCTAACATTAACCTTAATGGGGAAAATCTGAGAGCTTTTCCCCTAACGTCAGAAACAGGGATGTACATTCTCATCATTTTTATTCAACATAGTACTCAAAGTCCAAGCCACAGCAGACAACAAAAAGAAATAAAAGGCATCCAAATCAATAAAGAAGTAAAACTTTTACTATTTGTAGATGACATGATACAATATATAGAAAACCTGAAAGACTCCACCAAAAATCTTCTAGAACTGAAAAATAAATCATAGGATATAAAATCAATGTACAGAATTTTGTTGCATTTCTACACACCAATAATGAAACAGCAGGAGAAATTACTGAAACAATCCCATTTATAATTGCACCAAAATAATAAGATAGCTAGGAATAAACCTAACCAAAGAGGTAAAAAACCTGTACTCTGAAAACTATAAAACACTGATGAAAGAAATTGAAGATAGCACAAAGAAATGGAAAGACATTTCATGTTCATGGATTGGAAGAATAAATATTGTTGAGATGTCTATACTACCCAAAGCAATCCACATACTTAATGTAATCTCTATCAAAGTATCAAACAGCATTTTTCACTGAACTGAAACAATCCTAAAGTTTGTAAGGAACCACAAAAGGCTCAGACTAGCCAAAGCAATCTTGAAAAAGAAAAGCAAAGCTGCCGGCATCACAATTCCAGACTTCAAGTTATATTACAAAGCTGTAGTGATCAAAATAATATGGTACTAGCACAAAAATAGACATATAGATCAATGGAATGGATATAAAATGCAGAAATAATTTCACAATTGTATAATCAATTAATCTTTGACAAAGCAGGAAAGAATATCTAGCGGGAAAAAGACAGTCTCTTCAACAAATGTTATTAAGAAAACTGGACAGTAACACACAAAGAAAGAAACTGGACCACTTTCTTATTCCATACACAAAAATAAATTAAAAATGGACTGAAGACATAAATGTGAGAACTGAACATAAACATCTTTCTAGAAAGCACAGACAGTAATTGCTGTGACACTGGTCATAGCAACTTTTTCTAGATATGTCTTCTGAGACAAGGGAAACAAAAGCAAAAATAAACTATTGGAACTACATCAAAATAAAAAGCTTCTGGACAGCAAGAAAGCAACAAAACATAAGGCAACCTACATAATGGGAGAAGATATTTGCAAATGACATATCTGATAAAGAGTCAGTATCCAAAATCTATAAAGAATACAAAACTCAATACCCCCAAAACTCGAATAATTCAATTAAAAAATGGACAGAAGACACAAGCTGATATTTCTCTAAAGAAGACCCAGTTGGCCAACAGACCCAGGAAAAGAAGCTCATCAGCACATATCATCAAAAAATGCAAATTAAGGGGCGCCTGGGTGGCTCAGTAGGTTAAGTGTCCGACTTCTGCTCAGGTCATTATCTCATGGTTCGTGGATTCCAGCCCCACATCAGGTTCTGTGCTGACAGCTAGGTCAGAGCCTGGAGCCTGCTTCAGATCCTGTGCCTCCCTCTCTCTCTGATCCTTCCCTGATCACGCTGTCTCTCTCTCTCAGAAATAAATTAAAAATATTTTTTAATGCAAATTAAAACAATAATGAAATATCACCTCATACTTGTCAGAATGGCTAAAATCAACAACACAAGAAACAGCAGGTGTGGCAAGGATGTGGAGAAAAAGGAACTTTCTTGCACTGTTGGTGGGAATGCAAACTTGTGCAGGCATTGTAGGAAACAGTATGGAGATTACTCAAAATGTTAAAAAATAGAACTACCTTACAATCTAGCAATCACCCTACTGGGCATTTACCCAAAGAATACAAAACACTAATTCAATGGGATACATGCACTGTTATGTTTATGGCAACATTATTTACAATAGCCAAGGTATGGAAGTAGTCCAAGTGTCTCTCAATTGATGAATGTATATAAAAGAGATACACACACACACACATTGGAATATTACTCAGCCATAAAAATGAATGAAAGCTTGCCATTTGCAATGACATTGATGGAGCTAGAGAGTATAATGCTAAGTGAAGTGTCAGAGAAAGACAAATATCATATGATTTCACACATAAGTGGAATTTAAAAGCAAAACAATAAGCAAAGGGGAAAAAAAGAGGAAGAGTGAGAGACAAATCAAGAAATAGACTCTAAACTATAGAGAACAAACTGATGGTTACCAGATGGGAGGGAATGGGGGGGAGATTGGTGTAATAGGTGATGAGGATTAAGGAGTGCACTTGTTATGAGCTCTGGGTGATGTATGAAATTGTTGAACCACCAATTGTACACCTGAAACTAATATATCACTGTATGTTAACTAACTGGAATTAAAATAAAAATTAAAAAAATAAATCTAACCATACTTATAGTTATAATAAATGTTAATTAATTAAGTGCTCCAATTACAAATTAGAGAAAATCGTAAAGGACTAACACAAAAGCCCCAAATATGTGCTCTCTACAAGAATGAACTTTAAATATATGTACACAAATATGTTGAAAGTAAATGGATGGGCAAGCTGTGCTGTACAAACAGTGAACTTAAGAAAGTTGGCGTTGGGGGTATCTGTTATTAATATCAGATAAAATAAGACTTCAAGACAAAACACAACCAGAGATAAAAAGGAACATTTCATGATAAAACTTTAATACATAAGAAAGAATTAACAATTGTAAATACATGAAGAAAAAATAGAATTAAAGGGAGACCTAGCCAATTTCACTGTCCTAGTTAAAGAGATCACCACCCTTTCCCCCAGCATTTGATAGAAGATCCAGGCAGAATTCAATGAAGACATAAATGATATGAGTGATACTATCAACCACCTGGACTTAAATAATATCCCCAACAACTATAGAATACACACTATTTTCAAATGTACATGGTATATTCACCAGTAAAGGAAGTAAATCATACAAAGTATGTTTTCTGACAAAAACTAAAAAGAATTTAAAAAGAATTAAAGAAATCAGTAAATGTAAGATATCTAAAATTTACTAGAGATAGACCAGAAGAATATGAGAAGACAAGCTATTACAGAATTGACCAAAATGTTAAAATTTATGTCCAAATATTGCCACAAGTGAAGTATTTATGAATATAATATAAAATTGATTATTAAAAATGCCCAAACTTCAAGTATGGGTAATGATAAAAGCCTACAAAAGATATTTAAGTTTCCCAAATTAAACACGGAAGGAAGAGGGACAACTGGTGGCTCAGTCGGTTAAGCGTCCGACTTCGGCTCAGGTTATGATCTCATGGTTTGTGGGTTCGAGCCCCGCTTTGGGTTCTGTGCTGACAGCCAGCTCAGAGCCTGGAGACTGTTTCTTATTCTGTATCTCCCTCTCTCTATGACCCTCCTCTGCTCAAGCTGTCTCTCTCTCTCTCTCAGAAATAAATAAAAAAACATTAAAAAATTTTAAACATGGAAGGAAGAGAAACCAATGATTAAATAGATTAATTAGCACGTAGGGTAAAATGTATATTTCTAGAAAAGGCCAACAGGGTCCACTTCATTCAGAAGCTCTTGTAGAGTGTGCCTACTGAGAAAAAGAAGCTTCACAAGTCTGGTTCCTATTCAATTTGGGAGACTCAGAGTACCTCAATTCAACTCTTTGTATTTTAGTTTCCTAATTATTCTTATCAACCTTGGCTGTGGGCTCTTAGAAGGATGAATGAATTAACAATATGAAGCCATTTGGAGTTATTTGAGAAGATGGTTTTTTGTCCTTAGAGTAGAAGCATCCCTGGATGTTCAGTGGTTAAACTGTGTGTTCTTCTTCTAGGGCAGAAGTTTGTGAGTACAATTCTTATCTGAATACAGTCTCTTCTTTCTATCTGGTGGATGGTTCCTAAAGCTAACATTTTCTCTGAGAAGTCTAAAAAAGGAGGGAAACCCTAGGGATTAGGGGCACAGACTTTAAACATCTTCTGGGTGACAGGCTGTGAGTGATACTTTCCAAACTGGGCGAGTAAGCTGTGGTTAAATTCTCATGCCTAGAATGGGGTCCTTCCTCCCCATTAAGTGACCTTGTTAGCCAATTCTTGACCAAGGACTACAGAGTACAGAATCCTGATCCAAAAAAAACCAATTGCACTGTTGTGGTACACAGTGCTCTGTATAAAAATAAAGCCAAGTTTTCACCTTATTCTTGGAAAACTAAGAAAACTTGAAATGATTATGATTGCTTAATGTACAAACCATATGTGGATGAAATATATTAAAAATATTCAAGCAAGGTTCATTTGTCTGTGTAAAAACCTGTAATCAGAACCATCTGACCAGATGAAAACTTTTTATTCTCTGTTTTCATAATACCATGTTCCTTTCATTTGTTATAATTTTATAGCTGTTTGTGTGATTACTTGAATAATGCTTCCCTCCTCGACTAGACTTTAAGTTAAAAGGCTAGATAGCATATTTGTTTTGCTAACAATTATATTGCCAGCACTTATCACAGTGACTGGCACAAAGTGTGCATTTAGTAAATATTTTTAATAGAAAAAAAAAGAATGATAAGGTTCTATTCTTTCAGTCCTATACATATTTCCTCATCCATGTAATGTAGATAACAAAACACCGTTAGTAAGTGTTAAAAATATTAAATTAGATAACATAAATTAACATTCTTTATAAATAGTAAATTGCTTTGCAAATCATATGCCATTGTTTTTTTGTGATCCTTACTCCACTTATTTCTCTCAGTCTTGACCAAGAGTTCTTATTATTTCATTTCTTTCTCCACCCCATCTCTTCTTCCTCTGCTGTCCCCCTTTCTGAATCTTTTTCTTTTCCCTTTAAATTCATTACCTCCCACTTAGGTCCTTCTTCCTGAAATGGATGATGATAATGGTATTGATGATGACAACCACCACCACAACTAAGAATATGGGATGGTGTAGTATTTTATTAAGATAATAGTGGGAATACTCAAGATGAAAGTACACATGATCATGGTTTCCAAAATATGTACAACTGTATTCATTTTTGTCCTTACAAGTCTCTCTCTATTCTGTATTAATTAAAACCCACATTCTTCCTTTTTGAAAAAAATTGTAATAAGCTGATGTTCCATAATTTTCACACATCAAAAAGAAAAGGCATTTCTTCCTCTCACCTCACCTACATTTGACCCATCTCATTCACTCAAATCCAAACAGTAAGTCTTTGCAGAGTGTCTTTGGGGTCAACATTATGGTTCTTTTCTCAATCTTCACATATCTCTAGCTAATTGGATAGTGAAGAAAATACTTATTGGTCCAATATATAAGTTTTGTCCATTGGCTCATTGCCATTTTTGTGGGGTTTAGATCAGGCTTAAGTGCAGACTTACAGAGGCCAAGACTGTTTCATACTGCAAACACCAAGTTATCTATTGCTGCATAACAAACTTCTCTCAAATTAGTGACTTAAAGCAAAAACTACTATATTCGTTCAAGAATTCAGAGAGCATTCAGTTGAGTTCTTCTTTATCATGTGGTATCACCAAGGATCATTCCCATGGCTACATTCAGCGGATAGATCAGTTGGAAGCTGAGTTCAGTTGTAGCACTAAAATAGTTGGGGACTGAATGTCCAAGATGTCTTCATTGACATATCTGGCCCTCAGTTGGGATAACTGGAACAGTTAGGAGTGGATGGACATTGGGGCGCCTGGGTGGCTTAGTCGGTTAAGGGTCCGACTTTCGCTTAGGTCATGATCTCACGGTTCGTGGGTTCGAGCCCTGCATCGGGCTCTGTGCTGACTGCCAGCTCAGAGCCTGGAGCCTGTTTCAGTCTGTGACTCCCTCTCTCTCTGACCCTCTCCTGCTCACGCTGTCTCTCTCTCTCTCTCCTAGAAATAAATAAAACATTAAAAAAAAAAAGGAGTGGATGGGCATCTTTCTCTCTTTTGATAATGTCTCCAGTAGGGTAGCTGGATATCTTTGCATGGTCATTCAGGATTCCAAGGAGGAAGCAGACACTCTTTTAAGGTACAGCATCAGAAGTTATACAGCTTTGCTTCTACTACATTCTATTTGCCAAAGCTAGTCACAGGGCCAGCCCAGAATCAAGCACCAGAGAAAGAGACTTCACTTCTTGATGGGTGAGTGGTAAGGCCTTCTTGCAAAAGAGCATGTGGAATGGGAGATACAGTTGTTACTTCTTTGAAAACAAAATCAGGGGATATTTCCTATTAGGTCATTTTCTTTGAATAACTTTATGATCGATATCTTCAAGAAGAATCCTAGCCTAACATTCCAACCAATCAATAATCTTTAAATTGTTAATCTCTGTAATGCACAAATACTTACTGTGACAGGGCACATAGTCTTTCAAGAAGTTTTCTTAATAAAGATTTAAACAAGATCTACAAATTGCATTCAATTGCTAAGTCTCTCAAATATCTTTTAATCAGTAACAAGATTTTTTTCTACCCTCTTTATTACTTTCCATTTATTTGTTAAAGAAACTGGTTCATTTATCTCACAGAATTTCTTCTCTTCTGGACTTGGCTTATTGCTTCTTTGGGAAGTTGTTAGCATGTTCCTCTATCCTCTATATTTCCTGTAGAAGGGTAATGGATGCCTAATTGAATTCAATTTTCTTGTACAAATACATCCATAGGTCATGCTGTATATTTTTGATCAAATCATGTCAGGAGGCACATAGTGCCTGTTTTTCATTTTTCTTGTGATTTAAAATTTACTAGTGGGTTCGGATGCTGTCAGCCTAATCTCCCCAGGATAAAGTTTCCCATGAATCTTTCTCTTAATTGTTTTAGCAGCCAAAATGACTTATTTCATTAGGTGTTGCATATTGATTATTTCCTGATTCCGTCATTCTGCATTTATTACCTGAAATTCTTCTGTTAAGAACTTTTGCTCATTGACTATTTGGTTACACTGTTTGTATAGCAAGTGAAAAATAAATGTTTTCTTTCCTTTTATTTTCTGGTTTTTAGAATAATGATTTGGTGCCTTAACAACCTTTAAAGGTGAACAATTAGTTTTGTTTCATTTTGAACTCATGAATTTTAATATACTTGCTTTAATCCAATGGAGGGGTTATTATTTTTTTAAGCTTCTGACTCAATTCTTTATTCAAGTTTCATTTTTTTAAAAGTTTTTAAAAAAATGTTAGTTAACATACAGTGTGACCTTAGTTTCAGGGGTATAATTACAGTGATACACTTCCATACAATACCTGGTACTCATCACAAGTGCATTCCTTAAACCCCAAAAGCTATTTAACTTATCTTCACACCCTCCTTCCCTCTGGTAACTATCAGTTTGTTTATTATAGTTAAGAATCTGTTTCTTGGTTAGCCTCTCTCTCTCTTTTTCTTTTTCTTGTTTCCTTTGCTTATTTGTTTTGTTTCCTAAATTCCACATATGAGTGAAATCATATGGTATTTGTCTTTCTCTAACTGGAGTCAATATTCTTTTGGTGCACAAATGCCCATCTTTGGCATATAGCAGCCCTTTTAAAATTGTCTTCTGAGTCCATTTGACACAATCACAGTGGCCTTTGATGATTTCCCCCATGCTTTTCAGCAGAAGATGTTCCAGGCTAATCCTATACATTTCTTGCCAGGATGTGCCATCAGTCATTTCTCCAAAGAGGCTTGGTTCCTTTTAGTAAGAATTCATATTTAGATATCTCAGTCTGGGTTCAGTGATTATTGCTATTGTACTGACATTACTTCTAGGAATTTTTCCATGGATAGAAATAGGAAATAATTACTTTTAAAAGGAAAAATCATCATGAATTTATACTAGCACTAACACAAATGTAAAATTAAGCATTTTCCCTTAACTCATTTGATGTCAATATTTGTGTTTCTTTTCACTTAGTCCAGTCTACAACAATAATTCCCAAGGATATCAGTTTAATTATTTATGGGTAAATAAGTAATTAAATTAATGAATTATATGAAAATCTAATACATATACATATTAATGATATAATAATACCAATATGACTACTAAGTATCTTTTGCATTTTCCTTTCTGTCTTTCGCTTTAAGGATATATTCCCTAGGATTATACATTCAAATTACTAAGTTTTATAAATACTTGAAAGATTTCTTCTCTGTGTGCCTAGGCTGCAATTCAACATATAGGTAGTCTTATACATTTCATTTTGTTTGTTTGTTTGTTTTTGAAGAATTTCTTTGTTGTTCAGATCACTTTTACCCATAAGAATTATATATACCTTGTTTATATGACTATCTTTATTAAACCACTTGAGATATAATTCACATAACATACACTTCACCTATTTAAAGTATATAATAAAATGCTTCTTAGTGTATTCATTGTGTTGTCCAACCATCATCACAATCTAATTTGAGATCATTTTGTTTACCCAAAAAGAAAGTCTATACTCATTAGCAGCCATTCCCCATTCCCTACCTCCTCCAGGACCCCAAGCCCTAGACAATGACTTATATATTTACCAAGTCTTTAGATTTGCCTATTCTGGACATTTCATATAAATAGAATCATAAAATATGTAGTCTGTTATGACTCACTTCTTTCACTTAGCATAATGTTTTCAAGGTTCATCCATCCATGTTGTAGTGTCTATCAGTACTCATTCCTTCTTATTAATATATAATATTCTATTATGTGGATATTCAATTAAATAAATTTTATTTATCCATTCAACAGTTGATGGACTTTTTAGTTCTTTCTACTTTTTGGCTACTATAAATATTTTTGTAGGGCAAGTTTTTGCATGGACATATATTTTTATTTATCTTGGGTATAAACCTAAGAATGGAATATGTGTAGCTTTTAGAGACATATTTCTTTCTTATTAAAGAGTAGTGATGTTATCATTTGTCATATTATACCAGACCTAATAATACTAAGAATTTATATACCACCTCATATTATAGTTCAGAAAAAAAATCTTAGGGAAGTTGTTCTCATTTTCTCTTATTTAGTAGATGCCCAAAGGAAAGGAATTAACTCACAGAACAATAGAACAAAAGAAAACACAAGATTCAGTTATATCATCATTCCTCCACAGTCTCCTGCTGGTACTTCACAACTATGTCAATGCAGGATTCTTTTTTTCTTAAATAATTTATTGTCAAGTTGGTTTCCATATAACACCCAGTGGTCATACCAAGTGCCCTCCTCCATGCCCATCACCCCTTTTCCCCACTACCCTATCTCTATCAGCCCTCAGTTTGTTCTCAGCATTCAAGAGTCTATCATGTTTTCCCTCCCTACCTCTCTCTAGCTGTTTTTACCCTTCTTTTCCCCCACGATCCTCCATAAAGTTTCTCCTAATCCTCCTATACGTGCAAACATATGGTATCTGTCCTCCTCTGCCTGACTTATTTCACTCAGCATAACACATTCAACTTCCATCCATGTTGCTACACATGGCCAGATTTCGTTCTTTCTCATTGCCATGTAGCATTCCATCATGTAGATAAACCACATCTTCTTCATCCATTCGTCAGTTGATGGACACTTAGGTTCTTTCCATGTTTTAGCTATTGTGGAGAGTGCTGCTATGAACATTGGGGTATATGTCCCCTACACATCAGCACTCCTGTATTCCTTGGGTAAATTCCCAGCAGTGCTATTGCTGGGTCATAGGGGAGTTCTATTGTTAATTTTTGAGGAACCCTCACACTGTTTCCAGAGGGGCTGCACCCGTTTACATTTCCACCAACAGTGTAGGAGGGTACCCATTTCTCCACATCCTTGCCAGCATTTAGAGTCTCCTGATTTGTTCATTTTAGCCACTCTGACAGGCGAGAGGTGTGGCTTTGATTTGTATTTCCCTGATGAGGAGGGATGCTGAGCATCATTTTCTGTGTCTGTTGGCCATCTGGATGTCCTCTTTGGAGTAGTGTCTGTTCATGTCCTCTGCCCATTTCTTCACTGGATTATTTGTTTTATGAGTGTGGAGTTTGGTGAGTTCCTTATAGATTTTGGATAGTAGCCCTTTATCTGATGTATCATTTGCAACTATCTTTTCCCATTCCGTCGGTTGCCTATTAGCTTTATAGTTTTATAGATTGTTTCCTTTGCCGTGCAGAAGCTTTTTATCTTGATGAGGTCCCAATAGTTCATTTTTGCTCTTGATTCCCTTGCCTTTGGGGATGTGTCAAGTAAGAAATTGCTGCGGTTGAGGTCAAGGGGGTTGTTTTGTGCTTTCTCCTCTAGGGTTTTGATGGTTTCCTGTCTCACATTCAGGTCCTTTATCCATTTTTGGTTTATTTTGGTTTATGGTGTGAGAAAATGATCTAGTTTCATTCTTCTGCATGTTGCTGTCCAGTTTCCCCAACACCATCTGTTAAAGAGGCTGTCTTTTTTCCATGGGATTCTCTTTCCTGCTTTGTCCAAGATTAGTTGGCCATACTTTGTGGGTCCAATTCTGAGTTCTCAATTCTATTCCATTGGTCTATGCGTCTGTTTTTATGCCAATANCCTTGGGTAAATTCCTAGCAGTGCTATTGCTGGGTCATAGGGGAGTTCTATTGTTAATTTTTGAGGAACCCTCACACTGTTTCCAGAGGGGCTGCACCCGTTTACATTTCCACCAACAGTGTAGGAGGGTACCCATTTCTCCACATCCTTGCCAGCATTTAGAGTCTCCTGATTTGTTCATTTTAGCCACTCTGACAGGCGAGAGGTGTGGCTTTGATTTGTATTTCCCTGATGAGGAGGGATGCTGAGCATCATTTTCTGTGTCTGTTGGCCATCTGGATGTCCTCTTTGGAGTAGTGTCTGTTCATGTCCTCTGCCCATTTCTTCACTGGATTATTTGTTTTATGAGTGTGGAGTTTGGTGAGTTCCTTATAGATTTTGGATAGTAGCCCTTTATCTGATGTATCATTTGCAACTATCTTTTCCCATTCCGTCGGTTGCCTATTAGCTTTATAGTTTTATAGATTGTTTCCTTTGCCATGCAGAAGCTTTTTATCTTGATGAGGTCCCAATAGTTCATTTTTGCTCTTGATTCCCTTGCCTTTGGGGATGTGTCAAGTAAGAAATTGCTGCGGTTGAGGTCAAGGGGGTTGTTTTGTGCTTTCTCCTCTAGGGTTTTGATGGTTTCCTGTCTCACATTCAGGTCCTTTATCCATTTTTGGTTTATTTTGGTTTATGGTGTGAGAAAATGATCTAGTTTCATTCTTCTGCATGTTGCTGTCCAGTTTCCCCAACACCATCTGTTAAAGAGGCTGTCTTTTTTCCATGGGATTCTCTTTCCTGCTTTGTCCAAGATTAGTTGGCCATACTTTGTGGGTCCAATTCTGAGTTCTCAATTCTATTCCATTGGTCTATGCGTCTGTTTTTATGCCAATACCATACTATCTTGATGATTACAGCTTTGTAGTAGAGGCTAAAGTCTGGAATTGTGATGCCTCCCGTTTTGGTTTTCTTCTTTAATATTACTTTGGCTATTCGGGGTCTTTTGTGGTTCCATACAGATTTTAGGATAGTTTGTTTTAGCTTTGAGAAGAATGCTGGTGCAATTTTGATTGGGATTGCATTGAATGTGTAGATTGCTTTGGGTAGTAATGACATTTTAACAGTATTTATTCTTCCTATCCATGAGCATGAAATGTTTTTCCATTTCTTTGTGTCTTCTAATTTCCTTCATAAGTTTTCTATAGTTTTCATCATACAGATCTCTTATGTCCTTGGTTAAGTTTATTCCTAGGTATTTTATGGTTTTTTGTGCAATTGTGAATGGGATCAGTTTCTTGACTCCTCTTTCTGTTGCTTCATTATTGGTGTATAAAAATGCAACCGATTTCTATACGTTGATGTTATATCCTACGACTTTGCTGAATTCATGGATCGGTTCTAGTATGCTTCTGGTGGAGTTTGTCGGATTTTCTATGTTATCTGTGAAAAGTGAAAGTTTCACTTCTTTGCCAATTCTAATTTCTTTTACTTCCTTTTGTCGTCTGATTGCTGATGCTAGAAATTCCAGCACTATGTTAAACAACAGTGGTGAGAGTGAACATCCCTGTCGTGTTCCTGATTTCAGTGGGAAAGCTCTCAGCTTTTCCCCATTGAAGATGATGTTAGCTGAGGGCTTCTCATAGATGGCATTTATGATGTTTAAGTAAGTTCCTTCTATCCTAACCTTCTCGAGGGTCTTTATTAAGAAGGGATGCTGTATTTTGTGAAATGCTTTTTCGGCATCTATCGACAGGATCATATGGTTTTTATCTTTTGTTGTTGTTGTTAATGTGATGTATCACAGTGATTGATTTGTGATTAATGAGACAGCCCTATAACCCAGGAATGAATTCCACTTGATCGTGGTGGATAATTCTTTTTTATGTGCTGTTGGATTCGATTTGCAAGTATCTTGTTGAGGATTTTTGCATCTGTATTCATCAAGCATATTGACCTGTAGTTCTCTTTTATTGCTGGGTCTCTGGCTTGGGAATCAAAGTGACGCTGGCTTCGTAGAATGAGTCCAGAAGTTTTCCTTCCATTTCTATTTTTTGGAATAGCTTGAGAAGAATGGGTATTAACTCTGTTTTAAATCTCTGGTAGAATTCCCCAGGGAAGCCATCTGGCCCAGGGCTCTTATTTGTTGGGAGATTTTTGATAACTGATTCAATTTCTTCATTAGCTATTTGTCTGTTCAATTTTCCTATCTCTTCCCGTGTGACTTTTGGTAGTGAGGGTGTGTTTTGTGCATTTCTTCTAAGTTGTATTGTTTGTTGGCATATAATTTTTCATAGTATTCTCAGATAATTGCTTGTATTTCTGAGGGATTGGTTGTAATAAATTCATTTTCATTCATGATTTTGTCTATTTGGGTGGTCTCTCTTTTCCTTTTGAGAAGCCTAGCTAGAAGTTTGTCAATTTTGTTTATTTTTTCAAAAAACCAACTCTTGGTTTCATTGATCTGTTCAACTGTTTTTTGGATTCTATAGTGTTTATTTCTGCTCTGATTTTTATTATTGCTCTTCTCCTACTGGGCTTGGGGTGCTCTTGTTGCTCTCCCTCTAGTTCCTTCAGGTGTGCTGTTAGATTTTGCACTTGCGCTTTTTCTAATTTCTTGAAATAGGCCTGGAGTGCAATGTACTTTCCTCTTAGGACTGCCTTTGCCGCATCCTATAGAGTTTGAATTGTGTTTTCATTTTCATTCGTTTCCATATATTTTTTAATTTCTTCTCTAATTGCCTGATTGCCCCTTTCATTCTTTAGTAGGGTGTTCTTTAATCTCCATGTTTTTGGTGGTTTTCCAGATTTCTTCCTGTGGTTGATTTCATTTTTCATACCATTGTGATCTGAAAGTGTGTATGGTATGATCTCAATTCTTTTATATTTATTGAGGGCTGCTTTATGTCCCAGTATGTGATGTATCTTCGACAATGTGCCATGTGCACTTGAGAAGAAAGTGAATTCCATGGCCTCAGGATGTAGAGTTCTAAATATATCTGTCAAATCCATCTGGTTCAATGTGTCTTTCAAATCCATTGCTTCTTTACTGATTTTCTGTCTAGTTGATTTATCCATTGCTGTATGTAGAGTATTAAAGTCCCCTGCTATTAGCACATTCTTATCCATAAGATTGTTTCTGTTTGTGATTGTTTTATGTACTTAAGACTTCCCATATTCAGTGCACAGACATTTATAATTGGTAGCTCTTCCTGATGGATAGACCCTGTAATTATTATATAATGCCCTTCTTCATCTCTTGTTACTGTGTTTAATTTAAAGTCCAGTTTGTCTGATATAAGTATAGCTACCCCAGCTTTCTTTTGACTTCCGTAGCTTGATAGATATTTTTCCATCCCCTTACTTTCAATCTGAAGATGCCCTCAGGACTAAAATGAGTTTCTTGTAGACAGTAAATAGATGTGTTTTGTTTTTTTATCCATTCTGCTACCCTAGCCTTTTGATTCGAGCATTTAGTCCATTTACATTCAGTGTTATTATTGAAAAATATGGGTTTAGAGTCATTTGTTCTTTGTAAGATTCATGCTTGTGGTGGTGTCTCTAGTACCTTGCATGCCTTGCAACATTTCCTTCATAGGGTCCCCCTCAGGATTTCCTGTAGCGCTGGTTTGGTGGTGACAAATTCTTTCAATTTTTATTTGGGAAGACTTTGTTCTCTCCTTCTATTCTGAATGACAGGCTTGCTGGATAGAGGATTCTTGGCTGCATATTTTTTCTGTTCATCACATTGAAGATCTCCTGCCATTCCTTTCTGACCTGCCAAGTTTCAGTAGATACGTCTGTCACCACTCTGATAGGTTTCCCTTTGTATGTTAGGGCCCTTTTCTCCCTAGCTGCTTTCAGAATTCTCTCTTTGTCCTTATATTTTGCCAGTTTCACTATGATATGTCATGCAGATGATTGATTCAAGTTACATCTGAGGGGAGTTCTCTGTGTCTCTTGGCTTTCAACGTCTGTTTCCTTCCTCAGATTATGGAAGTTCTCTGCCATTATTTGTTCAAGGACTCCTTCAGAGCCTTTACCTCTCTCTTTCTCTTCTGGAATTCCTACAATACGGATATTTTTCTGTTTGATTGTATCGCTGATCTCTCAAACTCTCCTTTCATGTTCCTGGATCAGTTTATCTCTCTTTTTCTCGGCTTCCTCTTTTTCTATAATTGTGTCTTTTTTCTAATTCACCTATTCTCCTCTCTGTCTCTTCAACCCGTGCATTGGACGCGTCCATTTTATTATGCATCTCATTTATAGCATTTTTAAATTCATCACAACTATTTTTAAGCTCCATAGTCTTTGTGGCAATAGTTTCTCTGATATCTTCCATGCCTTTTTGAAGCCCAGTGGTTAATTTTATGAGTATTGTTCTAAATTCTTGTTCAGTTACATTGCTCATAACTGTTTTGAGCAGTTCTTTAGCTGTCATTTCTTCCAGGAATTTCTTTGGAAGAGAGTTCTTTCATTTCATCATTTTGGCTAGCTTCCTGTCTCTTGTTAGTTTTAAAAGCTTGCTATGCACTCTGCACCTGCGAGTGCTGCTGTATTAAAGAAGGCTCTTTGACTGTCCAGGGCCTGTCCGTTCAGGAAGTGTTCTTGAATGGTGTCTCTTGATTTCTCTTGCTGAGAGTTTGGTTATTTTGTTTCCCTACTCGTAGTGGTATTTGGGACTCTCCACCATGTGTACTTTGGCTTGTTTCTTGCGGTAGCCTTGTAAAAGGAAACAGACAGACAAACCCACAGGGAACAAAGGCACACAAATGCATAGACAAATCCAACAAACACACAAATCGAAAGGGAAAAAGGAGAAGAAAAAAGAGGAAGGAGGAAAAACAAATAATTAAAATAAAAATTAAAAAAATAAAAAAAGAAGAAAAGAAAAGAAAAAAGATAAAAAGCCCAAAAGACAAAGGACAGTCTAAAAGTATAAAACCAGAATTCCCAGCTACAAATAAAGAACCGGGTGTATGCTGTGCTGATGGAAGAGCATATATAAAGATAGAAATGCCAGGTTGGGGAGGAAGCGAAATTGGAAGCGAAATGACCAGGCAGAGAGACTAAGAGGATTAATTCAGAGAGAGAAAGGGGAGAATATGGTAAGAGGTGAGGAGAATGAAATAAAGATAATGTTACTCAGAGATACTATATAGTCTGATTACTCCAGAAAGAAAGTGATAGAAAGGTAGCAGTGGAGGTGTTGGATATACATCTACAGAATGGATTAAATGTGAATGTTTAAGTAAACCAATGACCAGAGTACCCAGTCCAGCAGAGGGGAGAAACACGAATGAGACACGTGAAAATATATCTGAACACAAAGAATTGATCTAGAATTAATCATGGTAGTGCATCCATGTTGTTCTTGTCCCAGTCTCTGGTAAAAAAAAAAAAAAAAAAAACAAGTCCTT